>NW_027186304.1:6556406-6557925 GCF_028583685.1 Petaurus breviceps papuanus | reverse complement strand
GTGTGTGTGTGTGTGTGTGTGTGTGTGTGTGTGTGTGTGTGTGTGTGGCTTAGCAGCACCTATTAACCTTGAGGGATAAAGCCCAGCATCCAGCTGGGCTGGGGTCACAATTGCCCCTTCCTCGAAAGTGACTTGGGATAAAATACTCAGTGTGCCAGGAGGCTGAGATGCTTTGAGATCCAGCTCCTAGAGAAACCACCATCAGAAAAGAGGGAGTCAGAAAGTGATCAATAGAGAAAAATCGCAGTGTGTATGTAAAGACTGAAATTAACAGAAAGCTCAGGAAGAAGAAAGCTCAAAGACCTTGAAAATAAGTAGATAAATTAATAAGAAAAACATGAACATGGAAATGTCGGCTTTGAGGGCATCTGCTTATCATTTCTTACATCACAATCACATACCATAACTTGTTCAGCCATTTCCCGATTGATGAGCATCCTCTCAATTTCTAATTCTTTACCTCAGATAAGAGCTGCTACAAATATTTTTGTACTTATAGGTCCTTTTCCTTTTTTTTTTTTTTATCTCTTTTGGCAAATGAGTAGTTCAAGCCCCTGTGACAGCTAGGATAGAATGCTAGGCATAGAGCCAGGAAGACCTGAATTCAAGTTTGGCCTTGCTAGGGATGGGACTCAGGGGAATTTACTTGAACTCAGTTTCCTCATATGTAGATCTATTTCCCAGGGTTGTTGTACGGGTCAAATGAGATAATAATTGTGCAGTGCTTAGCACCGTGCCTGGCACATAATAAGTGCTATATGAATGTTAAATATTATTATGATGAATAAGTACTGCAAAATAAAGGAAACTGATCCAACATTTAATGAGACAAAGAACCCTATGGAATTTGAGGAGAACTTAGAACTACAACACATTGTTCCTGAATGGTTTAAATAAGAAATGAGGTGAATAGCTTTTGACCTAGCAATACCACTGCTTGGTCAATATCCCCAAAGAGATAAAAAACAAAAAGGAAAAGGACCTATATGAGCAAAAATATTTATAGCAGCTCTTTTCTGGGGGTAAAGATTAGAAGTTGAGAGGATGCCTATTAATTGGGGAATGGTTGAACAAGCTGTGGCATATGATTATGATGTAATACTATTGTTCTGTAAGAAATGATGAACAAGGCGGTGCAGTGAATAGAATTCTGGCCCTAGAGTCAGGAGGACCTGGGTTCAAATCCAGCCTCAGACCCTTAACACTTACCAGCTGTGTGACCTTAAGTCACTTAACCCCAACTGCTCTGCCTTCACCCCTCCAAAAAGAAAAAAAAAGGACAATTTAGGGGCAGCTAGGTGGTGCAGTGAATAGAGTACTGGCCCTGGAGTCAGGAGGACCTGAGTTCAAATCCAACCTCAGACATTTAATACAAAAACTAGCCATGTGACCTTGGGCAAGTCACTTAATGCCGATTGCCCTCCAAAAAGCAAAAAAAGAAAGAAAGGAAGGAAGGAAAGAAGGAAGGAAGGAAGAAAGAAAGAAAGAAAGAAAGAAAGAA
The DNA here is from genome assembly GCF_028583685.1 of Petaurus breviceps papuanus. Taxonomy (NCBI): domain Eukaryota; kingdom Metazoa; phylum Chordata; class Mammalia; order Diprotodontia; family Petauridae; genus Petaurus; species Petaurus breviceps. The sequence continues at coordinate 6,556,424 of NW_027186304.1, read as the reverse complement.
AGAAAGAAAGAAAGAAAG
>NW_027186304.1:6482028-6556396 GCF_028583685.1 Petaurus breviceps papuanus | reverse complement strand
AAGAAAGAAAGAAAGAAAGAAAGAAAGAAAGAAAGAAAGAAAGAAAGAAAGAAAGAAAGAAAGAAAGAAAGAAAGATAGAAAGAAAGAAGAAGGAAGGAAGGAATAAAGGAAGGAAGGAAGAAAGGAAGAAATGATGATCAGAATTCTCTCAGAAAAACCTGGAAAAACTTGCATGGTCTAATGCAAAGTAAAATGTACTGTGTACAAAGTAATAGCAATATTATAAAATGATCAGCTCTGAATAACTTAGCTATTCCTGCAATACAACAGTCCGAGACAACTCTGAAGGACTTATGATGAAAAACGCTATCTACCCCAAGAGAAAGCACTGATGGTTTTTGAATACAAAGTGAAGCATACTTTTAAAAAATTTTCTTTATTTTTCTTGAGATTTTTTGCTTATATTTTCTTTCACAACATGACTATTATAGATATGTTTTGCATGTATATATGTATATAACCTATATCAAATTGCTTGCCTTCTCAATGAGGTGGAGTGGGGAGGGAGGATGAGAGAGAATTTGGAACTCAAGGTTTTAAAAACAAATGTTGGGGTGGCTAGGTGGTGCAGTGAGTAAAATGCCAGCCCTAGAGTCAGGAGGACCCGAGTTCGGGTCCGTGTAACCTTGGGCAAGTTACTTGACCCTAATTGCCTTCCAAAAGGCAAAAAAACACAAAAAAAACCCCCAAAACCCAAATGTTAAAAATTGCTTTTACATGAAATTGGGAAAAATAAAATACTAACTAAATACAAAAAATAAAAGAAATGAGAATTAAAAGAGCAGAAGTTATTGCCTGTACCCAAGAAATAACTGTCACAATAGAAAATCTTTAATGGAAAAATCTCACCAAAGAAACAAAAGAAAGAATAAAAAATTGGGAAAGCAAATAGAGAGAAGTGAAGAACTATCTGGGAGAAGAAAAGCAAAAGCCAATAACATTAAAAGACAATGTGCTTGCTCACCAAGCAATATATACTGATCTTGAATACAGGATGCGTAGAGAAAACCTAAAGATAGTAGCTCCTCCAGAAGAACAAAAGATGAAAGTCCTGAATACCAGAATGTAAATAATAAAACAAGAGAACTGCCCAGGACTGCTGAACTCAGAAAATGAAATGCCAACTTATAGAATTCATAGATGATCTCCAGAAACAAACAAAAAATAAAACAAACAAACAAGAAAGTGGCCACAAACTCCAAGATGTGTAGAGGTTTTGTCGTTTACTTGTGTTGCATTCTTTGTGACGCCATTTGGGATTTTCTTGGCAAAGATACTGGAGTGCTTTGTCATTTCCTTCTCCAGCTCATTTTACAGATGAGGAAACTGAGGCAAACAGGGTAAGTGACTTGCCTAGGGTCACACAGGCAGGGTCTGACCCCAGATTTGAACTCAGGAAGAATAGTTTTCCTGTTTCAAGGCTAAGCACTCTACTCACGGCACCACCTACCTTTCCTATGTAGTGGTTACAATTAACAATTCAATTCAGTAACAAGGTCTGTGGACTTCACGTTTGTAATGTCTCTCAAATCCCACCCCCTTCTGTCCTCTGACACTGTCACCATAGTGGTTCAGGTCCTCATCATTTAATGCCTGTACTATTGAAATCCCTGCCTGTGGGTCTGCCTGCTTCAAGTCTTTCCCAGCTTTAGTGGGCCACTAAAGTGATTTCCCTAAAGCTTAGGTCAGAGCATGTTACTCTTTTACTCACTAAACTTCAGTGATTCCCTAATTCCGGCAAGAACAAATACAAAATCCCCTCCTACTTTCCCATTCTTCTTACACATTACTCTCTGCCACATAATGTTTTACCCAATGACACTGGTGACCTTGCTGTTCCAGGAAAAACACCCTCCATATCTTGTGTCTGAGTCTGTTCTCTGACCTCCCCCCCCCCCCATTTCTGGAATGCTCTCTGTCTCTGCCTACTAACTTCTCTGGCTTAAAGTTCTAACAAAAATCCCATCTTCTTTAGGAAGCTCCCCCCCCCCCAACACTTCTTAACTCTAGTGCCTTTCCTTCATTAATTACTTCCGTCCTCTATATAGTTTGTTTGCATATATTTATTTATTGTCTCCACCATTAAATTGTGAGCTCCCTGAGTTCAGGGACTGTCTTTTTCTTCTTTTAGGATTCCCATCACTTAGCACTCTGCCTGGCACATAGTTGGCACTTAATAAATGTTTATTGATTGAGAAATTACAAGTTCTTGAAGGTATCAGGAGAAAGAACTTCAAATATAAAGACAAAAATACTGAAATAATCCAAAACTATTCTACATTCAACAACAAATTCAGGAAAGAATAGAATAATGTGTTCCAAAGGCCAGGGGACTCCAAGATACAGTCCAGGTGATCTACCCTAAAAATCTAAGCTCAGCCATAAATGGAAAAAAAAGTGACATTCAATAATAAAGATGCATTTGAAATATTTTTAGAAAGAAAACCAGATGTGAAGAGACTATTTGCTTCTTGAACATCTCAGACAATAGAAATGCCAATGGAATAAAGGAATGCATCAGTCAAGGATGACAACAGGAAGAGAGTTATAGCAGAAAGACTAGTAAGGTACTTCTTTCTGAATATTTGCAAGGAGATAAGGATGAAGGTGGAAGTCAGATGGAGGTAATAGTGAAGAGGTCTGGGGCATTAAGGACAGAACCTTCTAGCACCCTGCCTAGAGGTGAATCAACATATTTTGAAAGACTACATTACAAAATGGGAGACTGCATGAAAAGGGTGGGCGTGAGGGGAATCTCAGGTGAATATGGCCCCTGTGCTTTCTCAGGAGAAAAGCCTGCTGGGGAGAGAATCAGAAAGAGTAGGGAAAGAAGCAGATTTTACTTTTGTGGCCAGAGGTATTGCACAGATGAAAGCACCTATGGGTGAAAAGAGATGTCATGTGAGAAGAGATGGAGAATTTGTGCGGGGTGTGATCTAGGGTTTTTGGAGGGGAGGAGTTGGAATTCCTGGCAGCATCTGACACCTAGGGAAGTGGGAGGGCATGGAACCAGGGAGGAGATTTTGAGGCAAATGGGAGAAAAGAAGGTAGCTGGGGTGAGAGGGGAGACTATAGATAGTGGTGGACTCAATAATCAGGTGTCATACCAAGGGGTCACTGTCCTCTTTGTCACCTGCAGGGACTATCATTTTTCTGGGAATGAGGCATAATAGAAAAAGGTAATCTGTGGGGCAGCTTCTGTAAGACAGTGGTAGAAAATGGTTACAGAGGACAGTCCAGAATGGGTAGCATGGAAATTTCCACTACAGTAAGAATACAGAGAATTCAGAGACTAAATAATATAGGATTCATGAACCAGAGAATAATAGTCCAGAGCAGATGCAAAGAAGATTGTTGGTGAAAAGAATAAGAGATATTCTTTCGGTAAAGGGCCACCAAAAAAACCAACCAAACAAGAAAACAAAACCAAAACCCCACACCAAAAAAAAGCCCAATAAACATAACAACTTGAAGGGGAAGAGAAGAGGTGGAGAATCTACTTGAGTAACTGAGAGGAAAAAAGGGAAGAAGAATTGTAAATAATGTAAAAAGTTAGAAAGAAACAAAACATAGAAACAGCGAATAGTTATGTTAAAGAAACAGTAAGACTGAACAGCATACCAAAATCTCTGGGACTAAAGTCATTCTCAGGGGGAAAACCATATTCCTACAAGCATACATTAACAAAATAGAAAAAAGAGAGGATTCCTGAATGGATTACACATTAAGAAAACCTCAAAAGCCAACAATAAATACAAAAGAGAAGATACTAAAATCGGAGGAGAAATAAATGCATTGGAAATGAAAAAAATTCATAGATAGATGAATACAACTAAATACTGATTCCTTGGAAGGAGTAATACAATTGATAAACCTTTAGGTAATATGATTTTAAAAAGATGATACAAAATCAAAATAGCAAATGACCAAGATGAAGTCACAACAAAACCAGAAGAAAGAAAAGGAATAATCAGTATATATCCACAGATATATGCTAACAAAACTGAAAACACAAAAGAAATGGAAGAATAACTTCAAAAATATTAAATATTCAAATTATCAGAAGACCAAATAGAGATCTTAAGTAATCCAATCTTAGAAAAGGAAATAGATCTATCTATAAAATAAGTATGAAAGAAAAAGAACCAACTGCTAGAAACTTTTGGTCCTGATGGATTCATAAGAGATTTCAATCAAACTTTTAAAGAGTGATTAGTTCCCATACTTCATAAATTATTCTCAAAAATGGAAAAAGAAAATACACTATCAAAAATTTTTTATGAGATAAATATTGTCCTAGTACCTAAACCAGGGAAAGATAAAACACAGAAGGAAAACTATAGACCAATATCACTTATGAATATTGACTCAAAAATTTTTAACAAAATTTTGTCAGACTACACTGATCTATCCAAGAAATAATTTATTATGACCAAGCATGATTTATACCAAGGATGCAAGGATGGTTCACATTAGGAAAATAATTTAATTAATCATATTAAAAACCAAAACATCCCAAACCACATGATCATCTCCATGCTGTAAATTACTAGCAGAAGCCCATGATAAATTATAGTATTATTTTATGCAACAAACAAATAAACCCTACAAGATGGGAACTTTTTCAAAAATATTGTGGGAAGCATCTAAAACCAAAATCAAGCATTGTACGCCATGGGGAGAGACTTGAACCTTTTTCAGTAAATAAGTATGTGAAATAAGGATGCCTATTCTCTACACTATTACTTGATATAGTTCTGGAAATGAAAGCAGCAGCAACAGCAACAACAACCACAACCATCACAAACAGGGAAAGAAAGCGAAAGCACAATGATTGATTGGTAAAGAGAAGACAAAACTATCCCTGATAGTTTTTGCTGATGATTTGCTGGTTGATCTGATGGTTTACTTGAAAATACTCAGGAATCAGGAAAAATACTGAGACAATGAATAACTTCAGTAAAGTTGCAGGCTAAAAAAATACAACCTTCCCTCCAATCTATGTAATTTCTATATATTAATAAGAAAGCTCAAGAAACAAAAATAAAAAGGTAAATCCCATTCTAAATAAGTAACTACAAAATGCATATAATATCTAGGGATCAACCTACCAAAGCACAAAAAAATACTTGTATAGATTCAATTGCAAAGTGCAATTCTCAGTTGTTTCTCTGGAGATGGATAACATTTTTCATCATGACCCTTTCAGAATTATCTTGGATCATTGTATTGCTGTGAATAGCTAAGTTATTCACAACTGATCATCATATAGTATTGCTGTTACTGTGGTACAACAATTTTGGAAACAAATTGGAATTATACAAATGAAGTGATTAAGATTTCCATACTCTTTGAACCAGGGACTCCATTAGTGGACTCATTATATCCCCAAGGAAACCACTGATAAGAAAAAGACCCCCAAATACACCAAAAAAGAGAGAATCACTTTTTATGATTAAGGAGTGGCTAAACAAATTATGGTATGTGACTGGAATAGAATATTACAGTGCTGTAAGAAATTATGTGATGAATATGGAGAAGCATGGAAAGATCTACATGAATTGATGCTGAATGAAATAAAGAGACAAGAAAATAATATACACAATAACTACCACAATGGAAATAGAATAACCACTTGCCGAAAAATCAAAAGTAAATTTAACAAAATTATAAAGATCAAGAATGACTCAAATGAAGAGATATTAGAGGACACACCTAGCCTATTACTTCATGGAAGTAGGAGGTCCACAGGTGTTTCACATTGCACATATACTTGGCCCTTTAAAATGTATCAGTTTTAAAATGATCAGTTTGCTGATATTTTTTCCTCTTTAGAAACATTATTTGTTACAAAGATGGCTTTCTGAGAGGGGATGTTGGAGGAATCCTGGGGTTAACTATGATGAGGTAAAAAACAGAAGACATCAGCAGAAATTTCATTTATTTATTAAAAAGAAACACAGACATTTCCCAAATAGAATCTGTTCCATTTCTTTCCTAACGTTCATCTGCAGTTCTTGTCCTAGTTTTAAAGGTTTGCTCAGAAACAGAGGGAACTAATTAAAATTAACATCTGTAATTTTTTTTATATTGGTTTATAAGAAGCTATGAAACCATATTCTTAAGCTTTGTGTGGAATATATATTGTATAGCACTGGATTTTTTGGTAGAAGAAAATAAGAGTATTTTGCATCAAGGACATTCTTTATGAGAGTATTAGAAATGTACAGGGAGGCTTTTGCAAGTAACATTCAAGAGTAAACTACATCTTTACAATCACACAGTGAATTGAAAGATATCAAGAATACATGATCCCATTTGTTTCTTATAAAAAAGATTTGGATTTGTTGAAACAAAAAGTTGCCTGAAAAGCTCTCCACTAACAAAATGCGTCCATGTCTGAAGGAAATTTGTCTGGCCCCAAAATGCCAGAGACACTGCAAGGTGTAACAACTGAAATAATTTTATTCAAGGAACTTCTGATCACTAATATTAAGTGAGGCAGAACAACGGAAGACATATGCTTTCCAAGACCTTGAATTCTGTCATGGTGTTTGTCCAGGGTAGCATCTAAGGTAAAGAGTGGGTTGCCGATCGATGGAGAGGTTCTTCAGATGCTTCTATCTGTGGATGATATAATATTGATTACATCAGTCTCTTGAATGTTGTATAGATCCATTCCAAATAATTTGAACTAACTACCCAAACACACATATAGTATGCATATGAAGAATATCTATTATACAGATTGGGACATTCATTTGGATGGGCAACCTATAGATCTTGTCTATAAATGAATGTATTTGACGTACATGTATACTGCAAATAGATCATTAGCTGAATGTAGAATTGAACATTCCTCTTGTTAGTTTTTTCTTCTTTTTCTGAGACAAATTCACAAAAGCCCTCTCTTCTACCACCTGAGACCCCCCAGATTGGTCTTCTAAAGGAGAGCCCTAACCCTGTAATACAGTCAACTTCTCATTCTGAAGTTTTTCTTGTAATAGCTTATATCTGCTATTACATAAAATATGGGAACCTGTTAGTAAAACCTAACCCCTTCTGTGCACTGCCTCCAGTTCTCTCCCTGATTTTATCGGTACTTTTTGCAAGCATGTTTCTGAATCTCTAGGTTCTCCCTTCTGTAGCCTCAGTTCCCAGTTTTCACAGAGCCCTGTACAAAAGCCCACTCTCTTGCTAGGGAGGAATAAGATAAATCCTCCTATCCTGGGATACCCATTTCTTCTTCTAAATCCCTTCGGCCTCCAAATAGAGGTCTGATATTTTGCAATCTCATCCTCATTGTCAAATGTAGCACCAGCACAATATTCACAGCAATGATGGCCACTGTAAATTGCCAGCATTGTGCTCAATCTCAAAATATAGCAGGCTCTCCATATAGATGACAGGAGCGAAATATTTATTCAGACACCAGAAAAACAAATACCAACACAAGGAAACTGAATCCGTCCGTAGCAGCACAGAAGTGAATAAGCCACAATGGCACAGAGAGTCACAACATCCTTGGGCCTTTCCACAAACCAACATTTCCTCACAACCCTCTCTCCCTTGGCTGTGTCCTCTCCTCCCTCTGTCTCTAACTGCTCTGACTCCCAGCTCTCTGTGGGCTCTGCTCCATCTTTCAGCAAACTCCTCCCACCACAGGCTCCATGCAATTGCATTCAGCCCATTAGCAGGCAGGGTACATCTTCAAAGCAGGGAAGGTCTTCAAATTCCCTTAGGCTTATTAAAGGGCAGGGAAGATCTTCAAATTCCCATTCCTATTACAGGTACTTAGTTTGGTTGCTTTTTAAAAAAATTTTTTTTTATTTTTTTAAAGCAGTTGGGGTTAAGTAACTTGCTCAAGGTTATACGGCCAGTTTTTTTGTGTGGATGTTAAGTATCTGAGGCTGGAACCAAACCTGGGTCTCCCGACTCTGGGGCTGGTGCTCTTACTCACTGAGCCACCTAGCCGCCCCAATAAATTCTTCTTTTTTTTTTTTGCAGGGCAATTGGGGTTAAGTGACTTGCCCAAGGTCACATGGCTAGTTTTTGAGTTAAGTGTCTGAGGCTGGATTTGAACTCACATCCTCCTGACTCCAGGGCTGGTGCTCTATTCACTGTGCCACCTAGCTGCCCCCAGTTTGGTTGCTTTTTGTAAATGGTATAGTTCAGGCCTGCACAACCTGTATCCTGTGGGATGCCTATGGCCTGCCAGCCGCTTACAGCGTGCCAAAGGATTTTGGGCAGCCCATGAAAAACATCCCCTACATTTTTCCTGGGCTGCCCAAAATCAGTAGGTGGTGCAGGTCTGGAAGAGTTCTTTTAATGACCTCAGTCCTATTCAATTTAATATATATTCATTAAGGGCTTACTGTGTGCCAGGCACTGTGCTAAGTACTATGGCTACAAATAAGAAAAAGTAACGATCTCTGCCCATGAGAAACTCACAATGTAATGGGAGAGACAATAGACAAAAGAAGCTAAAATTGTGGGGAAAACCAGAGAATAAGGGGTTGGGGACATGTTTTTTTGGAACTGAAGGCAAGCAAAGAAGCTGAAGGAGAATGAAGTTACCAGGAAAGTTGTGAACCCTCTACAAAGGAAGGTTTATGGAAGAGTAGCTCTCTGTCCTCTGGCCCGGCACTTAGAGGCAACTAAGAGAGAGTTGAGAAATGTAGAGAGAATCAAAACCTGGGTCATTCTTCATGGTGATGAAATTTTAGGTGAGCAACTTCTCCTGGGAGGTGGTGGTGGGTAGTTTAAGGCATGTTATTGTCTGGGTTCAAGCCAAGCAGAGATTCTCAGTAGACAAAGTACTGATACCAATGACTTGGAAGCATGGAATAATCTATTCTCTCAATAATTGAAATTGTGTCTTATCTGAAGCCATGCACATTGCTGGCATATTCATGGGAGACTATGGATGAAAATTGTACGGTGTAACGCTTATGGATGATTTATAGTGTGCATTGTTGGAAGCCGTATCTATATTGGTGAGATCATAAATATTTTGGTATTAGAATCAAAGAAAGTAGTATCTGGTTCAGTAGTTTGTAATATTTTAATTATTTTTAAAATTCAAAGCTGATATGTGAAATCTTCAATTTTATTTTATTTTATTTCATTAAAATATCTGATTATCTGAGGTGAGTTTTAAGAACTGATCCCTCAAAACTTTAAAAATTTTGTCACCTTCTCACTTGCTCAGCTCTGGTGACTCTTTTAGACTTTACCTTCTTACTCATTGTTACCACCTTTTTTACAGAGCTCATGAAGTACAGAGATGAGAGAGTACAAATGTTTATTTCACTGTTGCTGAAAAAATAAATCATCATAAAAACACTGGGTGATCTTTTCCATTTAAAATCCTTTGGTGCGTCTGCCACTCTGTCTACATTTCCAGTTTGGTAGGACCTCTCAGAGCTTGTGTTCTGAAGATGAAGTCTTTAAGAAGGCAGAGTTGTTTCGCTGTCATGATGAGGCAGCAGAATAGGAATTTTATATTGTTCATAATTTAGCAAAAAGATTTAACCTGTTTATGTAGTGATGGACTCTATCCCATTTTCCAAGTGACAAGATTTTATCTTATCTTGCTCAGTTTTAGGTCCTCCATGCCATTTCCTGGCCCGCTAGACTACTAGGCAAAATGTACATCTCCCCCTTCTGGCTTTTCACTTCAACTTGGAAGATAGAAATAAAATCAACACTACCATTTAACCACCATTTCTCTTTGATTTCTCTGCTCAAAATACTTTTTTTCCTGGCTATCCTTACCCTATAAGTGATGGATTTTTCTATTAGAATGTAAGCTTGCTAAAGACAGGGATGTTTTGCTTACTTGTGGTTATATCCCAAGTTCTTAATATGATGCTTAACAAATGCCCATTCATTCATTCTTTCATTCATTCATGTTCTCCACTTTTCAGTTTCACACAGTTTTCCATCTAAGTCAGAACTTAGATAGTTAGCTACCTGCTTCTTTCAGCCTTAGTGTGGGCCTATTATGAGATGTGGAGTCAAGAACCTTTGACCTGAAGTGCTGGATCTGAATTCTACTTGTTTAGGTGCAGATTATACTGATTCTGGCAATGTATGTGTGGAGTTGGAAGGGACTGGAGAGGACAAGAAGGAATTTCTAAGTTAACACCTAAACTAGAGCTGCTCTTATAGGTTAAATTTCAGTCTTTGAAAATTCAGGAAGGAAGCAAATCACCAAACACTGGCAATCACAGAACTGTAAAAATAGAAAGAATACCATTATCCCCACATTCTTTTAAAATAATATAGAAATTTGGCTACCCAATAAATAATGAAAGTCCTGGGAAAACAATATTCAGGTCACATATATACAGAGGAAATGGAAAGGAAGGGAAAAATCTTTTTACCCATTATCTTTTAAATTCTCTGCACAATTCAGGAAAGGCTCTGTAAGTTCATTAAGAATGATAATTTAAGGATGTTTGTATTTTGGTTTGTTCAGCATTAATTTCTTCACTATCTGATTGTTTCCGTTTCTTTCCCAAGGGTTTTTTTTAAAATAAATTGTGCCATATTTCTTAGAGACATTACTATTAATATACCTTAATGTAATTTCTTTTGTTTGCCTTTCTAGAGTGAATTCTTTTTTTTTTCTATTTAAAAAAAGTTTGTTTAAAAAATATGATTTGTAAACATCTTTCAGTCATAAAGCTTTGTAAAACAGCATTTCAAATAAATATCTTAAATTTCTGCAGTATAAGCACCTTAAATTGTTTACTAATAGTGGTTGCCTTAATTTATCTTTTATCTTAATAAGACTATTCAATCTACCTTAAAATAAACACAACCATATTGTGCTATAGGCAGCAGCTCATGAAAAGAAATCACGAATTTACAACAAATCTTGATCATCTCCCCCACTTCCCCACTCCAATATCTGCAGTGGCAAGTAAGATCGAATCCATACTTTGATAGATAATTGTCTTTATTCATAATATATTTTCTTTTTTTTTGGAGGGCAGTTGGGGTTAAGTGACTTGCCTAAAGTCATACAGCTAATAATTGTGTTAAGTGTCTGAGGCTGGATTTGAGCTCAGGTCCTCCTGACTCCAGGGCTGGTGCTCTATTCACTCCACCAGCTAGCCACCCCTTATAATATATTTTCATATCTCAGTTCATCAGAATGCAAACTGGCCTAGAGAAGCTACTAAGGGGTCTAAAAGATGTAGGGGGAATTCTTTTACTAAAAGACACTAAAGAGTATGAAAAGGGAAAAGTAGATGAAGAGAAAGATAAAACTTTTATTCTTATTTGACAATTAAATGTCTCTAAGTATATCGATGCAGGTTGAATGAGGTATTCAGTGAGGACTAGCACTTCTTGTTTAAGGGCTTGCCATATGCTTTTTAGGGCTCCTCATCCACCTTTGGTGTTCACCTTCACCCATCTTATCACTGTGGCTCCAAGAAGCTCTGTCCACACACAGTGGTCATACCTTGGGAAACTATTGACAGATGGGCTAAAACAGGTTGAGGGTAACAGACAGGCCTCAAACCTACTGATGATTTTCCTCCCTGCCCACCCCCCTCCCCCCAAAAAAAGACTTTCAATGTCAGAATGGGTGAATGAGAACAATTTATTCCAATGTCCATGAAGATGGTTGAAGCAGGAGCTAGGTTAGGCATCAGAAATGCCAACGTCACCCACTGCATCCTGGGCCATTTCCATTCATCTTGCTTTTGTCCTGCTGCTGGACTTTGATGACTCAGGAAGGGAGAGTGAAGCTGATGACTTTGTACAACTCTGCCTCACTTAAATCCAATCCATGCATAAATCAAGACGCCATCCTGTGATATAATTGGTCTTCCTTGAGAACAAAGGCCAACAACTATATGTATATGTGTGTATGCGCATGTGGGTTTTTGTGTGTATCAAGCAAATCGACCTTTCCCTTTTCATGATCTCCACTCACTGCTCCTTCTGCCCTCCAAGGCTGAGTTGTTTTACTTTGTTTTTGAAGAAAACCAGTAACATCACGGGGCGATGCTTGGACTCTGGGTGAACTGATTTTAAGAGAGGCATGGGTCCTCTTTAAAGACAAAGGACAAACAACGGCAACAATGTCTACGTACCATGGTTGTGCATGTGGTAGAAGCAGAGTTGGAACAATTGCTTCATGCTGTGGTATAAGAAATAAAGTAATAGCTGAAAATACATAACCCTTTAAGGCTGGCAAAGCACTTTACACATTTGGTTGTCTTACCTGATGAGCTAAAATTTTCTTTAACATCATTTAGAATGTTCTAGAGATATTGATATATAGCCTGAGGGAGTAAAGGGTAGAAATAGTTTTCAACATCATAATCTCAGTTATATGACTACCATTCAAATATGGAACTTGAAAACATTAACAAGAATTTATTTAGAATGGCTAAGATGAATTGCTATTGATGCTTTGCTACTTTTGATAAAATATTTCCCATTGCCTCATAAATGCTTAGAAAAGTTTCCCTTTGACTTCATCCTAAGAAAATCTATTATTCACACACTTAGAGGATTTGACATTGTGCTCAAAATTAGTGAATAGGTTTGGGATGGTGACCTGAAATCTTAAATACATATTTGTTAGAGAGAAATACATTATTTTTTCTTGCAGTTTTGCTACTCAGTGTTTAAAAACTATTTCGGTATGGCTGAGATATTTGCTATTTATAATTTCTTTCTCCCTCTCCCTCTCTAACTCTCTCTCTGCTTCGTCCCTCTTGCTGCTCTCTGAGGAGGGTTGAGCAAATGAAAAATCACGTGTAAGAATGGCAAAGAGATGTCACAAATGAGTGCAGTAGACCCAGTTAATGTATATACTATGAAGTATGTAGGGAATAGTATTATTTTAAAATTGATGGTGGAAGGTCTTTTGAATTTGGCAATAACATTTATATAGTTTAACTTCTTTGCACAGATGAGGTTTTACCTTCTTCATGAAGGCTTCCCTGACTCCTGCAATTGGACGTAATCCTTTGTTCTTCGGATTTTTCTAAAGCATATGACATTGCTATGTTTCTATGACATTCTGTCTTGTACCATAGTTATTTCAGGCTTGTTGTCCCTCCTCCCCCCCCTCCCCATTCAGGGCATTGTGTGCTTCTTGTGGGCAGGGATTATGTAAATTTTTATCTTCTTATCTCCACCATGTACCACAGTGAGAAGTACATGATAATTAATAGGTGCTTGTTGAAATTCATGAATGTGTATACGTATATCTCTAAAAATGACACAAATTCCTATTTTTCTGTAAATCCACATAACCCTTTGGGAGTTATGGACTAGAAAAGAGCGAAATATTACAAAGTATTCAGGCGGCATCTCTAATTCCAGATCCCAGAACAAAGGAGATACTTTAGCTGCAATCTTATGAAATCCAATATAGTAAAATTTTAAAGGTGTCATCATTTTAGCTATTCGATGAAATGGAGAGAGAACAGTCAACCACCCAAGTTCGGTTTTATAACAGTCCCTTTGGCAAGGCTTGGGATTTGCTGTCTTGCTAGGGGCTCTCTTCCCACCTACCTGTGTGAGATCTCCAAATGTCTTTGACTCCAGTCTCCCTAGAATGAACATATAAAGCAGATGCAACAAATGCTGAAATAGGTTTTGAATGGGAAGTGGAGAATTATGACTATCTGCAGTTGAGTAGTATAATTCCTGAAGTGGTGAGGAAGAAATTACAGAAAAGGACATTTAGTTTTGATGGCAGGTAGATCTTCTGGATAACAAAAACTTCTGAAAAATGGAACAGACTGACTCAGTTGGAAAAACCAAACCAAACCAAACACCAAACAAACAAACACAGTCATGCCTTGTTGCAGGACAACAAGTCATTCATGTATTTCAGTTCCAAGGTCAGAATTTCCATGTACCCAGGGCCTTTACATCTCGACCATTAGGCCACCAACCTAAATGTATTGCCACCTCCTTTGGTTCTCCTTGTTTTCACCGATGGTGTTGACATGATCTAGAATGTTGGGGATGATTAATATGTTGAACATAAGATGTATATGGAGAACATAAGAGCTTGCTTCAAGTTTTTAGAAGAAGGCACCATAGAAAAGGGATTAGAATTATTTTACTTGGCTCCATAGGGTAAAACTATTAGAAATAAATGGATAAATATTGCAAAGAGTCAACAATAATACCGTGTTTCCCCGATAATAAGACCTATCCCCAAAATAAGCCCTCCCCTTACTGTGTAAGATTCCTCTAAAATAAACCCTCCCCCGAAAATAAGCCCTATTGAGATTGCTACTGTAGTGAAGGTGATCCCCTGCGCTACATGGGCTCCGAGCTGCATCCAATCAGAGCTGCAGCAGTGAGCGCATCATCCTGTTCTTCCCCAGTGATTTGCTTATTGAATAAAGGTACATTTTTTTGTTCACATTTACCTGTTTATTAAAATTGCTGTCAATGTTCATTAAAATAAGCCCTCCCCTGAAAATAAGCCCTCTGGTGTTTTTCTGTCCAAAAAAATTAATAAGACAGTGTCTTATTATCGGGGAAACATGGTAAATAAGAGCTAGTATTTTTATAGTGCTTTAATATTTGAAAAGAGTTTTACATACGTTAACTCATTTGAACCTCACACCACCCCTGTAAAGGAGATGCTGTTTTACACATAAGGAAACTGAGGCACAGGGTCACACAGATAGTGCCTGAGGGGGGGGTCTGAGCTTGACCTTGTTGACTCCAGGACTCACGTCCTATTCACTGTGCCACCTACGATTCCTAAATTTAAATTTGACATAAGAAAAAACTATGAGAACCTAAAGCGGTTTGAGCTGCCTTGAAAGGCAGCAGATTCCCCTTTACCATGTGTTCATGCAAAAGCTACATATGTTATCCCTTGTCAGATAGATTGTAAAGAGTTTTTGTGTTCGGGTATGAGTTGGAAGAGAGCCTAGTCTTTGTGGTTCCAGATCTGAAATTCTGTGATACTTTCTCCTCTTCTAATGTGAATCCTTTCTATTCTTTAAGGTTGTGTAGAAGTCCAGTTATTTGATAAAGTGTTTTTTGATTACTTTAGCCCTCACCAGCCTGCCCTCTTCTGAGCCTCTACCCCAGTTTTAGCCTGGACTTCCTACTTTAACATCTAATGGCATTCTCTTTTAAGTTACTGATTGTTTCATGTATGTTAATCTTGCTTCCATTACTAGTTTGTAAGCTTTTTGAGGAAAGGGATGTTTTTGTATATTTATTATCTCTTACTCATAGCTCCTACAGGACCAGAATGTTGGACACATTGTTGTAAAAAAATTCTTGTTGGTTGGTTGATTTGTTGCTGGACACATGTATAGTAGATGTATGTATTCTAGAAAAGATTTAGAACATTAGTTATCTCTTATTATTTTAATTATAACATTATCTTATAGAAAAGGCTTTGAACTGAGAGTAAGAAGATCTGAATACTAGCTTTTGTTCTGCTATTGACTAGCTCTTCAACCCTGAAGAGAGAAATTACATTTCCTGCTCCCCTGTTTTCTATTGTCAAAATAAGGGTATTAAGTTAGATCATAATTTGCCTATTGAATATTTTGAACTGGATATTACATCGGTATCTCGAAATCAAAATGTCCAAAGCCAAACTCATATCTTTTCCCTAAAACCCATCCTCCTTCTAAACTTACCTATGATTGCACAATTTCAAAGTAATCCTAGACTCCTCACATTCACTCATCTCATATGTCCAGAGATGTTTAAATCTTTTCATATCTCCATTACATCTCATAGCTGTATCTCCTTCTTTTTACTCACATAGCCACTGCCATAATTCAAGGCTTCATCACCTCTCATTGGGATTCTTGCAATAACTTCCTACTTGATTTATAGTCTCTTCCCACTCTGATTCCTCTTTATTGGATCTACTGAGTCATTTCTTAAAGCTCAGGTATGCCAATACCCTTCTTCCAACCTCCCTACCTCACACCCACTAAATTCCAGCATTTCCTTACTACCTCTAGGATAAAATATAATCTTATTGGCATGCAAAGGTCTTTATAACTCCTTTCCTTCCTATTTTCCAGTCTTTTCACACATCTCCTTCCCTCTCTGCCACTCTCCAGTTAAGGACTACTTTTCTATCCTTTACACATAGCCCTCTTCCTTTTTCAGTGCTTTTGTACTGGCTGCCTTCTATGTCTGAAATGCTTTCATTTCTCATTTCAGACTTTAAATGTTGCTGGTTTTCTTCAGGACTTATCTCAAACTTTATCTGCTTCCAGGTCTCCTCAGCTTCTAATGCCTTCTCCTTTAAGATTACCTTGTAACTACTTTGTATGCTTCTTATATATACCTATATTTGTACATGTTATCTCTTCCATCAGAATGTAAACTCCTTGAGGGTGGTTAGTATTTTGGCTTTTTCTTTTGTGTTCATTGCTTCCATGACACTATCTATCCATCTTATTCTCTGCCATCTGCTTCTCCTTTTGCCTTCAATCTTTCCCAACATCAGTCTTATACATATACACATATGTATGTATATGTATATACATATTTATATATATGCATACATATAATAAAAAGTTTAAAAGTGATTTTTCTTTGTGAAACACTGAAGATAACAACTCCTTAAACAATCATTTCAGGTTACTTGAATTTTGAGTCAGCATAAATTATCAGCAAAATGATCAGAAGAGGGGTGGCCAGGTGGCACAGTGAGTAAGAGCAGCAGCCCCAGAGTCAGGAGATCCAGATTGGTTCTGGCCTCAGATACTTAACACCCACACAAAAAAACTGGCCATGTAACCTTGAGCAAGCTACTTAACCCCAATTGCTTTAAAAAATGATCGGAACGACACTTTCTAATCATACTATTCACATGCAAGGGGAATTAACTGAGAGTCATGAACAAGAAATTGTTCAAATCTTTAAGCCATTTGTAATGGTCCCAAGTAGAATAGATCCTGGAGAATTTGTTATTATCAGGTTAGAAGGTTTATGAGCTTGTGAGCAAAGAGTATTTTGAATTGCTGCCTTGCACATTACTGTTATTTGCATTCACTCAAGAACTGAATTTGCTTCTGGTTTATTTCATTTTATAATGTTTACATCATGAAAGAGAGTCAGTGAAAAAATTGTTTGGGAACTTTCCCCCCTTTTTATTTGAGTAGTAAATTCTGTTTGCTTTTCAAATAGAGTGTTTTCCTATTCTTCATGTTCCACTATTCTCCCATTCCCTTTCAGATTCACTTCTTCAGTCAAGTTCTAGATGTTAATCTGTGAACCTTAGAGACAAATATCCTGCTGACTAATTCAATGTACCTGGATTGTGGGAGCATATTTGTGTTTCCATAGCATTATATTGCACTTGGGGAACTAATTACCAAGTGCAACCCTGTGAAGAATGTGGGGGATATAAAATGGCTCGGTGCTAACTTAGAGGAAGGTAAGCTTGTACCTAGGGCTTTATATCACAACCAGTGAGAGAGAAAGAGAGAGTGAGAGTGAGCTGATTCAGCTTTCGGTCATTAAAGTTGGGGTGAGGGAGAGAAATCATGCTCTAGATGAGACTGGAGGTGAATTCAAGACAGGGATTTCTAAGTTTTCTTCAGTAATGAATCTGGATATCTGGGTCAATTTAACCTCAGGTTGGGAAATCAAGCTGAACACTAACAACTGATAATTCATGAAAGTATGTACACAGTACCACTGTTCTTTCAGACACCTATGTACCTAACCTAGAAGTCATTCTTCACTCTCATTCACAGCACATATCTACTCAGCTGCCAAGTCTTCTTGATCCTGTCTTTTCAACATCTTTTATCCGTCCCCTTCTCTCCATTTACATAGAACCTCTCTAGTTCAGGACCTTATCACTTCTCACCTGTACTACTGCAATAGCCTCCTGTTTAGATGTTCTACATCCAGCCTCTCTGCTCTTCAATCTATCTTCCACACAGATACCAAAATGATATTCCTAAAGCATAGGTCTGATCATGTTACTTCTTCACTCAAGGAGCTTCAGTGGCTCCCCATTCTTTTTATTCTTCTTTGGTTTTTGTAATGGCAAGCACAGAAGTAGTTCACACCATGTTTCAGCTATTGAATTAACGCCTTGTTTCAGTTCAAGTTTCTTCTGAGCTTTGAATCAAGTCTGTTAAGAAATAAAACATGTGAACCCCACAACTTGTGAACCCTAGAACACATGAACTCCTGCAACAGGAAGGGGAGGAGCTAATGACCACATATAAGGAGAGACCTAGGCTAGAGACAGCAGAAATTAGAAGAAGACTCTTGTGGTGGCAGAGTCAAGAAGGAGAAAATTTGTGGTATCCCGGCATTCTGTTTGTCTGCTCTGTCTGTGTTGATGTTTGTTTGTGATACTTTGTACAGAAGCCCTGGAACCTTACTGAGGCCCTGAAAGAGGATTTCCTGGTTGTATTTTTACAGAAGTTCTGTAGGAGGCTTTTGGAGGTCCTGGTACTTTATTGATGATTTGTGCTGACCTCTTGGACTTTGTTTGTTGGTCTGTGTTGATTTCTATGTTGATGATTTGTGTTGAATTCTCCGACCTTGTTGGTGGGTCTGAGTTGATTTCACAGGCAGATAGTGAATTGATGATGGTGCTGGCAATGTGGATGAATATTATTGTGGCTCTGTCAAGCTTTGTCTTCCCAGAAACAGGAACTGTGAAGGACTTGAGGTGGATTGGACATTGTGAACTTCAATATGGAATGGGAATTGGATGAAGTACTGGACAAGGAGCTGGACAAGGAACTGGGGACTGCTTGCCTTTGAACCCAGGTAACAGCTGTAGCTGGGACATTGGAAGCGGAGAGCCAGCCTGAAGTCAAGGTGAAAGAAGACTTTACTTGGATACTGTGTACTGACTGAGACGATTATGATTTACTGTGACTTAGGGGTGGAGAATTTTAACTTTTGTACTTTGTGATTGAATTAAGGATTTTGTGATTGACTAAATGAATGTACTTTGTTTAAAACTATATGACCACTTTGGTGAAAACTATGTGGCCATTTTAGTGAAAAGTTGTTGTGTTGTGACATGGCGAATGCTGTATTTTGATTTTCTGTGAATGTTTTGCTCTGATTTGTTATTGAATAAATAGAGAGCTAACTATACTATGTAATCAGAACATTTAAAGCTGTTCACAGCAGCAGTCCTCTGGAAAACTGCTCATGAATGGCTTTACAGTTTTTAAAGCCCTTCAAAGTCTTGCTCCATTCTATCTAGTATGATCACACATTATTTCCCTCACTCATAGCATATACCAATCAGATTCATTTGTATGCTGTTACTCAAACACATTCCATAGCTAGCCTCCAGGTCATTGTAGGCCCATCTCCTATGCCTAGAATGCTCACCTTTCTGACCTTCACTTTTTGGAAGACCTAACTCCCTTCAAAGTTCAACCCAAGTGCTGCCTCCTTCAAGAGGCCTTTCCTGATTCCCTAAGTTGTTAGTTCCCTCCTATCTTGAAAAGTTAAAAAATATATCTCCTGTATTTATTTATCTATAAAAATGTTATACGTTCTAGTAGAATATAAATTTCTTGAAGGAGGGAAAAGAGTAATCTTACTTTTATCTGTGTATTGCTATTGCCTAGAAAATATCTGCCATATAGTAATTATTAAATGCTTGTTGTTTGATTGATTGAAATGTGTTATCTTAAATTCAATCCAAAGTATTATTCCCATAAAATAGTGATTTATTTTTCTAGTTTAACCATAAGGGAGCAAAAGAGTCATTGAACTGCATCTTTCAAAAGCTTTCTTGTTAGCTTAGCAGCTTTTAATTTGCCTGATTGGAAAGGAGAATGGTAATCTCATACTGGGGAAATATGTGGCCCAGAGACCAGAATGGCAGATGTGGAGAAATAGAAGAAAAGAAAAATGAAACAATATCGGCTTGCACCACTGTATGTGACATGGGCTACTTCCCCTCAGTTATGTCTAGAACATACCAGTATTCATACTAGCGAGACAAGGCAGGGAGGCTTCATCCTGAATGTACTGAGAAGCAGTACCTTTTAGACATCAGCACTAGCATTTGTCCAGTGGGTAAATCCTTAATGTTTTAGTTTCCTCAGATTAAGGGCTGTTCTGGGGAGCAAGGTGGGGAACCTAGATGAGAAGAAAAGAAGCCTCCAGTGCCTGGAAATTTAAGAGGTAGGAATTTTGGAAGACGGAAGCTGTAATTCCTTGTCATTCAATTTAACTCCTTATTTTTTCCTGGTTTCTGTTTTAAGTAGATCTCATTTGATTTGCTATGATATTGGATGTTTTATTTTAGCTTAGAGATATTCATTGGAAATGAGGGCTTGTGAACTCTGTCATAAGGTAGCTGATTACCCCTTAAGTACCATAGATCTGTGATTAGTCATAAGGAGGTCACATTAGGTAGTGTGGGTGCTACAATAGAAATATCCGCTTTGTACTTTCACAGATATAAGCTCATAACAAGGATAATATAGCAAAATGCTCACCTGAAATTTGTTAAACATGGAAGAAATTACCAAGAAAATGTAGAATTTCCTATTTAGAAAATTTTTTTAAAGGTAAGAAAAGGACTCAGTCATCTAGAAGGAGGCCAGTGACTTTTTAATGTTTCTTCCTCCTTTTAATGTCTCTTCTACCCCTTTAGGCCGTCAGCGATATGCAAATGAATATGTGATCTCATCAACTAGGAGCTTCCTGAAATGACAAATATTGGATCCCATTCATGCCTGCCCATCCTGTGTGACTCTCATCCATATCTGCCCACATTATGAATCACAGACATGAAAAAACATCCCCAAAGTAGCAGTGTGAGAATGTGAATAACTGACATATTTTACATAATATTTCCATTTTAGAACCTAGTTCCAATGTAAAATTTATGTACTTGACTATTGTGGAAACATAAGTGTTTATTAAGTATGTACCATGTGCCATGTATATAAACTATGCTAAATGCCAGGGAAACAAAGGAAAGCAAAAGACAATCCCTGTTGGCAATGAGCTCGCAGACTAATGGGGATATAACATGTCAGCAACTATGTACAAACAGCATATGAACAGAATAAATTGGACATCAGGTGAGAGAGCATTGTAGGCACTGGGACCAGCCAGTGAAAATGCCTGGCTTCGGGAGGTATGTCATCTTGTGCAAAGAACAATGAGGAAGCCATTGTTACTGGATCACTGTGTACACGGTGGGGAGTTAGGTGTAAGAAGACTGAGCATGACAAATACTCTGTGAATCAGGGAACAAGATGTGTGGAAATATTTTTAAAGAACAACAAGCAATAACAAAAAGACGTCATGATATACACAACTAAGACATGAACCCTTCAGAAACTACCCTGAAGAGGGAAACTTTACAATGTAGTCCAGCTAAATAAAAACCCAAATAAAGGACTGAGCAGAGACCATAGGCTAATTCGGAATACTTCTGACTCAGAATGTCAGCATGCAGCAGACTCTCATTATTGAACTGCCTGATAACTTTGCTACATAGGTCTGCTCCTTAATTGTGATTTCTCTTTAACTTGAGACTGGTTAGACCTCATTGTTAGGCAGCTTGCATTGATGTCGCCCTCGCCCACTGGCTGTGGGCTCATAGCTCAACCACGTGAGAGGAGACTTTAGAAGAACTAAGAGACAGCACTGGTGGAAATGGGGACAATGAAAGACATAATTCTTGAGTGGAAGCTATAGATAATAATAACATGGTCGGCCCAGTGGGGGCCAACAACTACGCTGTTTTGGAGTTTGAGGACCTGGGGTCAAATCCTGGCTCTGTTACTATTTGTGTGTTCTTGGTCAGGTTACTTACCTTCTCTGCGATCAGGGTTTCTTGCTGTAATGGGAATGGGAATTTGAAGATCTTCCCTGCCCCTTAATAAGCCTAAGTGAATTTGAGGACCTTTCCTCATTTGAAAATATACTCTGCCCCCTGTGCTGAATGTGGTCACATGGAGCCTGTGGTGGGAGGAGTTTGCTGAAGGGAAGAACAGAGCCCACAGGAGAAGCTGGCTTAGGGGAGGCTTGTTTTTCAGGAACCCTCATACCTTGTTACTTGTAATGAGGTTGTGGGTTATGAGGGTTGTGATGTTCTCTGACCCTGGAGAAGGCTATATATACCGCTGAGGGGAGGTTTTGCTTTGGGGCTCCCTTTGGGAAGAGTTGTGTGATTTGGCTAGATGAGGCTGGGCAGCCCTTGAACTCTCTGACTTTTAAAAACCGAGATGTTGGTGCTTCTCTCTCTGATAACTAACTATGTAGGGATATGTGATGGTCAGACAGCTGGAAGCCCTATCTCCTGAATTGTGTTATCTTCTCTGTCTGTATTTTTTGTCTGCTTTAACTTCTGTTTGTATTCTCTGAAGTTCAAGGTGCTGACTTTTTCTTCTGAACTAGGTAAATGACATATGTTGATTAAAGTAAGATTTTTAACCCTTTTTGAGTTGCTTTACTTTAGAAAAGTAGGTCAAAGAACCTATGCTAGCCAGCTATCCTGAGTACCCTAGAGTGCTTGCTGCCATACTTATCCATGAAATGAAGGAATTGGGTTAGATGACTTCTGAGTTCATTTCTAGTTCTAACTCTATGAGTTTACCATCATAAGGTTAACAAATAACAACCTTGGAGGCAAATGCAGTAGTGTAAATATTGCTATTACTATTTTGAAGATGAGGAAACTAGATGGGTTGACAGATTAGATGACTAGCCCAAAATCATACAACCAGTGAGTAGCAGAGTAAAGACATAAGGCCAGTCCCTCATGATTCTGAGTCACATTATTGTTGCTTCCCTAAGGAAGAATTACACACACACACACACACACACACACACACACACACGGACAAAAACTATATATACTCAAGATATAAAAGGAAACCTTATCCAAGAACATGACTAACTGGTTCCGGTACATTCTATAGTAGAAACCATGGTGAGAGGCAAGACTATCTTACCAACTGAGGAGAAGCACTACAGATGTAAGCAATATTATTCGGAAGAAAAACATTCCATTATTATTTTTAAATAAACATAATTGGGCAGCCAAGTAGTAGACTGTGTAGAGTGCTAGGCCTGCAGTTTGTAAGACCTGAGTTAAAATCCAGCCTCAGACATCAGTCTGCCTCACTAAATCCAATTTGCATGCAAATCAAGACAAAACCCTCCTGATGTCTTTGGTCCTCTTCAAAATCAACAATCTGAGTAGTAAGTAGTAGTTGCAGTCCCCCAGTTGACGTTTAGGGGTGTTGGAACCCCAAAATAGTGACATATGGGTCCTGTCTAAATAAATTTGACCAAGCCTTCTTTCAGCCAAAGAAAAACAAATTTATTAAAAATCCACCATATTGGCCAGTCTCTTAAGGAATCTGAGCATTGCCTAGACTCTTAAGGGATCTGAGCATTTATAATGCTAATGTAAATGGGCCAGATTGAATCTGAGCACCTTAATGGAGGCCAAGATGGATGTTACATACAGAAAGACTGTGGGAGGGATCTAGGGGTGGCCAAGTAGTATGGGGAGATTGGAAGAGGGGTCTAGGGAGGATCTTGATAGGAGTGGCCAGCAGTCTGGGATGACTAGAGATCAGAAGCCAGGAACCAAGAGAATGGGGTTTTGATAGAATCAAGGTTGGGAAGCAGGAGGCAATCCAGAGGTAACTGACTATGAAGGCCTGGGCTTGGTTAAGGGTAAAAGAATTGGGTTTAGCATTAATGCAAGGCCAATTGAGGGATTATAGCCTCAGACAAAAGTCAGATCAAGTAGGAAGTAAAGGAGAGTTCAAAGGGGCTTCCAGAGCCTGTACCCATCACCCCTGGGGACCCAACCGACTAGTTCAAATTGGGCAATGCTGCTATTTCCTCCTCTTCCTCCTCCTCCTCTTTTCTCCCTCATCTTCTACCTCAGCTTATGTGGGGAGTCATACCCTTACATGTGGGTGCTCTGATCAAAGGTATATACATTTTGATCACATACTTTGCAAGTAGTCTTGGGGTTTTGGGGCTAGATTCTCCCACCCACTTATTCTGTTTTTTTTTTTCTCACAAAAGGGGAACAATTAACTCTTTTGTCTCATGTAGTTAATATGGCTCTGAGAAAAACAGGCTTTGATAAAGCCTGTTGGGATTCAAATGGAACTACTTGGCTATGCCTTTAAATCCAAATCACTGGCTCTCACTGATTGGTCTGGTTAAGGTCCAAGCCTCATTGTTTACATTTTGATGGTTTAGAGTGTAAATAATAATTGTTTCTGTTCTGGCCAGAAATCCTGAGGGTCTTCCCTTTCCAAATTGGTTCTTTTGTGAAGGCAGACACTTTTTGCCTCCATTAGCCTCCTAGACTGTAATTACTGAATGGTGTTGCCTCAGACAAACTGAGACCTGGGAAAGACCTTAACTTAAAAAGGCCAAGGTCTCCCACTGCATTGGGGCCATCTCCAGTCTTCCTGATCTCCTGATCTTGCCACCGGACTCCAATGACTCTAGAAGAGAGAGTGAGGCGGATGACTTTGCACAGCTCTGCCTCACTTAAATTCAGTTCACTTTTTAGTCAAGATATCATCCTCCTGATGTCATTGGTCTCCTTCTAGAACAAAGGATGGATGTTTGCCCTTCCAGGTGATCTGACTCATTTCAATTTTTTACATTTCCATTATTTGGAGAATCACTTCCTTGCTCTGGTCTAAGGGGCTACTGGAAGGATTCTAGAAGCTGAAGGAAATCAGTGTGGGAACATATTTTCTGCCCATTGCACACATAGAATAAAATTTAGCTGCTTGTTTGTAGATGTGAAAAAAAGGGGCACAGTATGAGTCTTATGGAAATGAAGGGTGACTTGTTAAATTTAGGAAGCAGAGTAATGATGTTAATTAAAACAGCCAATAAGGATTGAAGGTAACAACAGAACAATAATGTCATTTTAGCTTTCGAGGTAGAGCAGTAGTTTGGGGCTTTGAATTTGTAGTGCTAAGAACAATAGATCTATTACATTATATGCTTCTATTTGGTGGAAATATTTACAATTTCTAACACAACCTTCCTAGTTCTGTCTCTTATAATATACGAGGTATAGAGTGACTCTAGTATCTTATAATGGAGGGCTGCTGGTGCATAGAGTAGTGGGCAGAGAGGCAGGAAGACCTGAATTCAAACTTAGGCTCAGATACTAGCTGTGTGACTCTGGGCGAGTCATTTAACCTTGTTTACCTCAGTTTTTTCATTTGTAAAATGAGCTAGAGAAGGAAATGTCAAAACACTCCAATATCTTAGCCAAGAAAACCCCAAATGGGGCCACAAAGAATTGGGCATGACTGAAACAACAGAAACCCACCATCAGCAACATCTTATGATGTAAGCACATGGTGTGTCTTCATTTGCCATTTGGCTGTGCAGTCTGCCAGAGAAAGTAGTTAGTTCATGCCGCAGGCCTAACTGCACTCTTTAGTTGCCTGTGGAGATGTTTTATGTTGTCAGGTATTTGTTCTCATTTCACAAAGGCATTAATTTTCTCTGTCCATGAGCTGTTAGATGCCTCTCCCCTTACTTACCCTAGATATCTATGTTTCTCTACCATACGTGCTTAATTTAGTCATTGGTATTTGCACCTGCTTTTGAATCTGCAGAGCCCACTTTCCAAGGTGTTAGAATGTAAGCTCCATGAGGGAAGGGACTGATTAATTTGTTTATATTTGTATCCTAAGGGCTTAGCACAGTATCTAGCACATAATGAGTGCTTGACAGATGCTATTATCTATCATCTATCTATCTATCTATCTATCTGTCTGTCTGTCTGTCTGTCTGTCTGTCTGTCTGTCTATCTCAATCTCCTAAAATTCTTCTTACTGCACCTGGTGGCTTACTCTTCTCTTCTCTTGTTCTTGTAGCTCCCCTGAACTGAGTTCATTATACTATGACTTTAATGTCTACCTTTTTTTTCCCCAAAAAGTGGTTATTTCAGCTACAGAATGCTATCTAGCTTTAAAAACCTTAAGGTTAATCTTTCCAAACAGGCAATCACCCTATACTTCTGGGAATGTGTAGAGCATGGATCTTGGGTGCTGGCATTCCTACTGGCCCTTCCTCTTTGTTCCCCAGGGTGGACCTGAACACCTAAGCCCTAAGTGCAATTATAACTACATTGCTGGCTCATACTACATCTCTTGATCTACTGCACTCTGGGGGTTCCATAATTCCCTCCTTCTCTAATACCTATGTAGATCTGAGATTCTTCCCCTAACTCTCCTCTTCCCCACCCTTTCCCTATCCAACATTCCTCCAGAGGTTCTCATCTAATCCAAATATTCTCATTGTATATAAATTCTGCCACAGCATTTGAAAAGGAGAGATTGGGAATAGTAGTTATGGATTTTTATTGGAGGAATTCCAAGAATCTAAACGTCTGAACATATAGGGGAACATGTTTAAGTCTGTGGAAGAAGACTGAAAAAGAAATTTGTCAGTCTAGAAAAAAGACTTTTTATTTAAGTGGCCGTTTAATGCACAGCTAAAAGTAAAATGATTTTGACTTTCATCTTCAGTGGCATCCAGGCCACAGTTGGAAATATTGAGCTGAAAGAGCACTGTCCAAAGTGACAGTGAATGTATCAAATCTATTTAGCTTTGTAATTAAAACAAAAGGGATTCCAGATGACAGCAAGGATGATAAATTGTTGTAGAGATTAAGGGTGGATAAAATCAGACTGGAAAAGCAAGGCAGGAGAAATGAAAAGTATTCATAGATTGCTGCAAAATGAATGTATGCCTTAAAGGTTAGTTGTGCTATCAGGCAGTAGACAGATTGGAATTAAAAAGACCAGTGGAAAATCACAAGAAAGGACAAGAAATAATTGCAAAAAGAAGCAATGATAAGGTTTAAAAAAGAAACAATGAAAAAGGAAATAGCTCCACAGCTAACACTTCTTTTACTCTAAGCCACATCAATGATTCCTTAGGTAAAAATGTTTTATAATTAGCAGTGAATGACTTTTGGGAGCAAGTAAAGCAAAAATTGGAATACAGACTAAATTTCTTTCAAGGTCACATACCTAGTTAGTAGCAGATCCAAAATTAGAATCTAAGCTCCCCATTAATAGTCTGAAGAATTTTCCTTTGTATCACCCTACAACCCCCAATGCAAGCTGTTATACTTTAGTGACATTCCTTTAGCAGAAATGAATTGATTCAGGTACATTTTTTATATTAATGAGTTTTTTAAAATAGTTTTTAGTTTGTGTGAACATATCTCCGAAGTCAACACATTTCTCTTCTTCTGTCTCTAAATTCCATTTTCTCCTTTGCCCTATAATACTGCTTCTGTTGCACTGCAATCAAGGTTTGCAACATTGTTGGAAATAAAACAAATGTGGACCATCAGAGGTATTTCATTTGTTAACATTGGTTCTCCCCAACCCAGATAAGGGTAAAATATCAAAAGAAAAGAGAAAAATTGGATTGCAATGATTGCCCCCTTCTTCCTTACTACAAAAGGGAATTGTTTTATTGCTTTAAATAGTTATAAAATCTATCTAATCTATCATCTCTTTCTCTATTTTAAACTTTACATGCATATAGATCTGAAAGAACTTCCTGTTTTCCTCCTTCCTCTCTTTGTGACTCACTTCTCTCCTCTCTCCTTCTTTGTCTTCTTCCCTCTCTCCCTCTCTCTTCTTCCTTCTCCCCCTCCCTCTTTTGTTTCCATCTTTCCATCCCACTAAAATTTACACTTTACTGCTTAAGTTTTGTCTTTTTTTTTGTGGAAGAAGGTTGATAAAAAATTATTTCAAAGAGTTTGAAAAGTTTTTCCTTTATACAACATCAACATAAGGGAAATGTAGATATTATCCATTTTACGCTTAATTTGCCTCTATCACCTGGCTTCTAAACCTTTTTTCTGATTGTTTTTTAAACTGCTGAAACTGGAAGTAATATTTGACTGTCCACTCTTGTTTCTGATATGCTGTTGACCTAAGCTGACCTAAGTTGGTGTTTCCTATGGCAAAAATAATAGGAGAATTTGTGAAGGATTTTCCTAAGACCAAATGAAAGGATTTTCAAGGTAATTAAAAAAAAAAACAAATTCAAACTCTCCAAAATGTCCTTTACTCCATGAGAAATGCTGAGGATTCTCTAATCTTATTGTCACTTGTAAGGGTATATTTCATAGCTGATATAAATAATATTTTGGTGTTAGAATTGTTTAACATTTATGAAGTTATGTTTTCTTTGTCAATACACATTGATGTAAAGGTAGGTGACAGTTGTGACATAATCTCCTGGTGTTACTTTGATTCCATTTCCTTGTTTACGTTATTGAAAGGACTAAGCAAACAAGCCCCAATTTCCCTGCAAATATTCCAATTTATTTCTGTTGTAAATGTGTATGGTGCCCTAAAGATACTCATGTCTATACAGCATGGTACTTCTTGGTTCTGACTACAGGAATGTAAAAGAAATAAAAAAAAGTTATTTTAGCTTAATTTTGTGAGATTCACTCCCTATCAGAGAAATGACAGTCTCCTTGGGGCACTCTTTATTTTTAGTAGCTTGTGATGGAGGAAAGGACCAAAATGGCTAACAAAATCAACAGACAATGAAAATTAGGCTGCAGTTGCATAAATTGATGGATGGTAGAGAAAAAATGAATTGAGTAGTCATATTTACTTTATCCCATTAAGAGGAGATAGCTTGAATGCTACTTAATCAAAATAAAAAAATACTAAAACAAAAAAAATATCTCAAATATATTTTAATATGCAATGCTGCTGAGGCACATAATTGGCCATAATTAGTGTTTTTTGATGCAATGAAAAAATTAATCAACACTATTCTAATTCTAGTGTCAGTGCTCACTCACCTAAGGTTATAAAATCACAGTGCAATTCATAGGACTTTGTGCTTTGTGTATGGCATATTGAGAATCCAGAGTGAAATATGTTCTGGGGTGGGGAGTCTGCAGCCTTGAGGTCACATGTGGCTCTCTAGGTCCTCAAGTGCAGCCCTTTGACTGAATTCAAACTTCACAGAACAAATCCCCTTAATAAGAGGATTTGCTCTGTAAACCTTGGACTCAGTCAAAAGGCCACACCCAAGGACCTAGAAGGCCACAGATGGCTTTGAGACTGCTGGTTTCCCATCCCTGTAAGTTAACCTTTATGTTTCAATACTTTATTGTCTTAAGGATCTGAAGTTTTTTTTTTTTGGGGGGGGTTAGGGGTTTCTTCTAGACAGTCTAGATTGAAATCTGTGTATGATTTAGTAGAGAGTCTTCCAAAGTTGTTGTGGTCAAAGAATTTGTCACTCTGAAGCCAACCTGGTGATAGCCTTCCTGAACTTAGCGAGGCTGATCTATTGAAAAAAATTTATAGTTTGTCACTGGGTCAGTGGTTTAAATGAGAGATTCTTAACTTGGCATCTGGCAATTAAAAATATGTTGATAATTGTATTTCAATATAATTGGTTTCTTTTATAACCATAGATATTTTATTTTATATTTTTAAGAACATTATTCTGAAAAGAGGTTCATAGGTCTCACTAGAAGGGTCCATGACACAAAAAGGTTAAGAACACCTGGATGAAATAATCACTTCACACATTTTACCAAAACCCTCTAAAAGATGAATAACATGATTCAATATTATGAGCACAAGACTAGTCAGTGTAGATGGAGGAGAATAATGTTTCCTGTGTTTGATGGTTCATAATGTGATATTCATTTCTTTTTTTTTGAGGTATCCAAGTGATGAGGGATGGCTCCCAATAGGTTCAGCAGGGACTCTCATCTTTTCTTAAGACCAGAACCTGTGATTCAGTCTGGAAAGAATTCAACTCAAGCCTAATTGGAATCAGAGTTGTAAAAATTTATTATATGACTTACAGCAGGCAAGGATCCTTAGGGGACCTGCAACCTTAAAGGGGTAGAATTAAGATTTATATAGAATCATCCATAGTAGAACCCGTGCCAATTATGCTAACTAGGTAACTAAGGGTGGGATTAGGGAGGAGTTAAGGTGGGGACAGTGTTTAAAGGAACATGCATTTTTAATGTAACTGCCCAGGTGTATTGCCCATGATTCACTGGGAAAAAGCCCAAGGTGGGGCTACCTGGAGGTGTGGTTTTAATCTTGAAACATCACTAAGTTGGCTAGCAGTCAAGGGCTGATGGAGAAGTGCTCAGTCTGCTACCCATCAGCATCATGTTTGACAAGATTAATGTCTGGAAATGAAGGCTAATTGAGACTCAGTGGATAATAGGGTAAGGAGTTAACCCAGAGATAGGGTACTGAAGGATTCATGGGGGCAGCGGGACACTATACAAGGGGGAGATAATAGTTGCCTAAACTGGAATGTTTATAGATACTTTAGTGAAGGATTCATAGGAATAGTTTGTTTTTGTTCCAAGCTGAGATAGTTGTTGCTGGGCAGAGTTATTGTTCTGAAGCTAGGGGCGGGGGAGAAGAGGCAGAGTTAATGCTGTGAGACTGGGGGTGGGGTATGATTTTACAAACAGGTTTTACAGACTGATGTTACAAAGTTTTACAAATTGATGTTACAAACATAGATCCCAAGGATCCCACCATTACTGATGTTACAAATTGATATTACAAACTGATATTATAAATATAAATCCCAAGCACCCCATCAATGCCAGGCACTTTATGAATATTATCTCATTTGATCCACACAATAACTCTGTGGCATAGGTGCTGTTACTCCCATTTTACTTTTGAGAAAACTGAGGCAAACAGACTTTAAGTGACTTTTTCAGAGTCAAACAGCTAGTGTCTGAGGTTACATTTGAACTCAGATCTTCCTGACTCTAGGCCTAGACCTGTATCTACTGCTGTAACAGTTGCCTGTTGGAGGCAGATCACTGCTCATTATTGAATAACTTGGTACATTTATGGAAATGTCTCATTACTACAATTAAGAATGATTTTTCTCACATATAATTCATCATGAGTTCAACTTTCAAAATTAAATACCCTAAATAATTTATACCATGAGTTATGTCTTGGTTTTTAAGTATTGCTCAATTAGTGTGATGTCAGTTTATACTTGCCTTTAAGAAGCTTGATGAAAAGTTTCTCTGCGTGAAATATTCCATTCATTAGTTACTCTTTTCTTACTGGACTGATTTGTTTGTGAGACTTCTTTAATGAAGGTTAGAATTCAGATTGAATTTTATTAAACTGTTACTTTTAGTTTAGTATTAGACTTGACTGAACAAAACTAGAGAAATTTTGAAAAAAAGCCATGTGACCATATCTCTGCTCTCGAATTTCTCCTGGCTACTGATGTTTGAAGGGGATTGATGGAAAGCTGGTAGGTTGAAAAACACTTCACACACACACACGTCATATTAGAAGTAATTGTATCATAAAGAAGGTTAGTGGTTTAAGAAGTAGGATAATGTTGGTCAGTTGTGATTGCGAGTTCAGTGAAGCATTGTTTTACTTTTTGGTTGATTTTTAAGCAGTGAATGCCTGAGGATATTAGAGAGCACACTTGCATGTGCAAAGAAACTAGAAATATAGTAGTATTGGTATAATCTAGCATGTTTGGATTTTTTTGAGTGATAGGTAAAAAGAAAACTATTATGTTATTGATGTCTGGATTATTTTCAAATGGCAAAGAAGGCACTTCTGGTGAAGACTATGGAGTCCTTCCAAAAATAATGTTCTTATATAATTTTAAAAAATGGTATTACAAAAGAAACCAATCACCAATATGTTAAAGAGGAAAAAAAGGTTCTTTCCCCTACTCCCCGCATCTCCACCTCCCAAACAACAGTATGCTGGGGGTTTATTTGCTTCCTGAGGACATGTATTGACAAAAGGAACTGGTATGGTGAAAAAGGAAATAATAAAGAAAACTAGTTTTAAGTTATAGAAACCATATATGTAAAAATTGACTGTAGATCTTCCAAAATTAGAATAAGAAATCTATATAACTCTCTTAAGTTTTATTAGTTTTGGATTAGATTAAGTATTTCTAAAAAGAAACCATTTAATTAATTTGCTATTATGATTCCATTTTTGCATATTAATTGGAAGTCATTTATTAATCATAAATCTTTTTACCAGCCATAGGAGTTAGTTTAAGTCATTTTTTCTGTTCAGTCCTATAATGAATCAGGCTTGGTAGATTATTCTCCAGGAAGTATAAAATTAGGGTTTAATTGTTTAGGACTCCTTAGAATTGCAGATATATCTTTTTTTTTCTTGGTGAATGGAGAGAACAGTTAAGACATATACATATTGGTGACATAGTGAAATGGTATTAATTTGATCTCTTTGTTTAAATGGTTAAGCAACCTAAGGACATTATCAACTATAGTAACATAATAATACTCAATTAATACTTACTGAAATGAATTGAAGAGATAGTTTATGTAGAGTCTTTGTACACTGAAGAAATATTTTTCATACATTAGGTACAGACAAAAATCCACATTATAGCTTTACAGTAAAGGCTAATACAAAGAAGTAATTTGTATATTAAGTTATTTCTAAGCCTTGATAGATGGTTTATAATAACATGTTTTTCAGTGGTTATAACTAACATGTTCTATAATTGTAAATGATTGAGTACAAGAACAAACTCTAGTCCATTCAGTATTTATTGAATGCCTCCCATATATAGAGGGTTACTGTGCTTCATATTGAAATCATATTTGGTCAGTGTTCATTCTTTATGAAATACCTGATTGTGCTACTTGTAATCTCTTACCTGATAGTTTCTGAATGTAGCAGATGATGTCTCATCTCTACCAGGAACCAACAGGTCACTATAAATTCTGATGGAGGAAATTGATTTGTGCATGAAGGTGAACAGATCTATTCCTTTTTACTTTACAGTTGACAAATACTGTTGACTATTTGGGGCAAGGGGTCAGGAACTCATTGCAGTGGACTGAGGCTCTCTGCTTGCCATGTAGGATGGCAGTAGCATACTGTGGGACTTTATCTACTCTGTGGCTGGCTCCTGGAACTCATACCTCGCATCACTTGGAGTGGAGGCAGAAGTTCTGAGACTAGCTGGTAGGTGGGGCCAGTGTCCTTAGTCTGAGTTTTTATCTGTGAGTTTGGTATCAGTACCAAAATGCAGAAATGATGGGAGACACAGAGAGAGAGACAGAGAGAGACACAGAGACAGAGACACAGAGAGACACCCAGAGAGAGACAGACAGAGAGAGAGACATACAGAAAGAGACAGAGAAGGAGGAGGAGGAGGAGAAGGAGAACAGGAAGGAGATGGGGAATGGGAAGGGGGAGGGGGAGGAGTCCTATGAAGTGATAAGCCAGAGACTGGGACACTGACTTCTCTGTCATGATTTAACCCCCAATCAAGTGTTGGGGGCCTTGTACCCATACATGCACACACCAGTGTACAAGAACACACACAGACACATGTCCACTCATAAAGCCACCACTGTACTTCCCTCTATAATTCGAAGACACGGGTGTTTTAGGACCTTTCCTAGCACAGGTTCTGTACTAGGCATTTCCTTTCAGTTTCAGTGTCTGAATCCAAAGAAGTTTGGTTCTGAGGAACAAAATAATGAACAGGGAAGAGAAGACCGGAAGAAAATGCCTCTGTGAGACAGGTACAGATTGTCCTGTGTGAAATGCTCCCTCAGGAGGGTAGAGAATTAATTGTGTTTACAAGTATAGGATTCTACCTGAGAGGTTCTCTTCATAGGCCTTGCCCCCACCTTTTTAATCATGATTTATTTTCTGAACCCAGAGATACATTTCTCTACAGAGTTCAACTGACAAAGCCTCCATCTTTTCCAATGGGGAGAGGTGTTGTGTATTTATGGGGCTGCTACTGTAGCTGGCATGAGCTGCTCTAAAAGAACACACAGCCCAATAAGATAATAAAAGAACTAGAAGGCTTCCTGTGTGTTCATGTCACAAAAAGATCCTTTTGAGGGAAAAGGTTTTAGTGTATAAAGGATGAAGTACTATTTTAGAATTCAGAAGTTTCTATTAAAAATATAATCAAATGATTTGTTTGTATCTTTTTTATTTTTAGGAAGAAATTTCAGTACAATATGCCTTCTCTCTTTCTTAGAGACCATTTAAAATGTTGCATATTTAAAATGGAAAAATTGTGTTGAGATCATTTTAATAGTGATTTGAATATAGATTTTTCCACCCTTCCTCTTTTGCTAGTGTGAAAGATTAGGTAGAGACAAAATTTTAGAAAAGAACACTTTGGGTTTAGACAGGTGGTGAATAAAGGTGTTGATGAATAGAAAACCAAAGGAGTTTATAGCTGAATCTTATTGTAGGTGAGTGTCACTGCAATAGAAACAAGAGACGAAGATGACGGCTCCAAGGCCGCAGATATGGAAGGTTTTTTGTCTATTCTTTTTCATACTTTGCAAACACTAAATTTAATTAAAAAAAATTTTTTTTGCCTTTTGGATGGCAATTGGGGTTAAGTAACTTGCCCAAGGTTACATGGCTAGCTTTTTGTGTGGGTGTTAAGTGTCTGAGGCAGAACTGAACTTGAGTCCTCCTGACTTCCGGCGGGAGCTTTACTCACTGCCACTTAGCCGCCCCAACGCTAAATTTTATATGTGGGGGTTTGGGGTTTCATCTAAACAATGAAAGGGATAATAAAGGTTAAAAAATAACTAACATGTAAATTGTTTCCCTGAAACCAAGTAAGTTTCAGATAAATAGAAATATCTGATAAATGAAATCCATAAAACACATGTAAGCAGTTCCATTTAAGGTGTAGGTTAATAGCACATGGCCAAATGTGGGGGGGCTAGGTGGTGCAGTGAATAGAGCACCGGCCCTGGAGTCAGGAGGACCTGGATTCAGATATGGCCTCAGACACTTAACACACACACACACACACACACATACACACACACATACAACTAGCCATGTGACCTTGGACAAGTCACTTAACCCCACTTGCCCTCCAAAAAAAAAAAAAGAAAGAACATGGCCAAAAGATTAAAAAAAAAGGTGACAATACAAAGTTTTGGGAACCAAACTCTCTTCTTAGAATTTTGAATGTCCAGCATTTCCTTCATGTGATTATATTAGGTTCATTCTTGTTTTTCATTCTTTCATAGTGAAAATAAAGCCAAAAATTTTCATGTATCTCCATCACTTTGTTGATATTTCACAGTATGATGCTCTTCTCCACTTGACTTTTGAGGAAACTTGAGAGACAGGCTTCCAGTCATGTATGCCTCATTGTTGAGAGTTCCTGATTGGCTACCAAGACAGAAGAGCTGTGGACTCAGGGGACTTTTTAAAAGAGGAGACAGTTTCCTACTGGCATTGTCTTGGCTTCTGCTCTCCAGATGATAGGATATAAAGGAAGGGATTTCTCTCCTATGCAATTCTCCCTATAGGCAAGCATATACCAAGGGGCCTTGTTGCATTTTTTTAAATTTATTTTTTTGTGTGTTTCCTTTGAATTAGTAAATGACTTTGTCCATACTGAAAGGTTGTGGAAGGCATACAGGTGCTGGTTATAAGGGCATCATCTATCAGAATGTTTGCAGTTGGAACAACAGCAACAGTATTTGGCTAGAGGCAATGAAAGTATTGGAATTGAAGAGAGAGATCTCTTGAAAGATCATACTTGGCTGTTTGATCAGACAGTGCATGGTGAAGAGGTGATATGTGAAATGCCCAAATTATAGTATTGCACAATTGTTTTATATTCTTATGAGACCTATCAAGTTAATTGGCTGAAAACTTGATAGGTCTCATAAGAATATAAAACTGATTGATTCTTCTAGTCTGAACACTGTTTTTTTTACATGTACAATCATGTTAAACATATTTCCACATTAGTAATGTTGCAAAAGAAGAATCAGAACAAAAGGGAAAGATCATTACAAAGAAAAACCAAAAAGAAATAAACAAAAAAAAGAGTATGCATTGATTTGCATTCAGACTCCATAGTTCTTTTTCTGGATGTAGAGAGCATTTTCTATCCTGAGTCTTTTGGAATTGTCTTAGATCATTGCATTGCTGAGAACGGCCACGTCTATGAAAGTTAATCATTGCACAATGTTGTAGTTACTATGTACGGTATTCTCCTGGTTCTACTCACTTCACTCAGCATCAGTCAGTTCATGTAAGTCTTTCCAGTTTTTTCTGATCCACCTGCTTATCATCTCTTATACCACAATAGTATTCTATTATATTCATATGCCATAACTTGTTCAAGCATTCCCCAATTGATGGGCATCCCCTTATTTTCTAATTCTTTGGCACCACAAAAATTGCTGCTATAAATATTTTTGTACACGTGGGTCCTTTTCTATTTTTTAATGATCTCTTTGGGATACAGACCTGATAGTGGTATTGCTGGATCAAAGGGTATGCACAGTTCTATAGCTATTTGGGCATGGTTCTAGAATGTTTGGATCAGTTCACAACTCCACCAACAATACATTAGTGTTCCAATTTCCCCACATCTTCAACATTTATCATTTTCCTTTTCTTTCATATTAGCCAGTCTGATGGGTGTGAGGTTCCTCAGAGTTATTTTAATTTCTCTAATAAATAGTGATTTAGAACATTTTAAATATAATTATAAATAACTTTAATTTCTTCATCTGAAAACTGCCTGTTCATGTCCTTTGATTATCAGTTGGGGAATGACTTGTATTCTTGTAAATTTGACTCAGTTCTCCATATATTTTAGAAATGAGGTCTTTATCAGAAACACTGGCTGTAAAAATTGTTTCCCAACTCTCTGTTTTCTTTTTCATTTTGGTTGCAATGGTTTTGCTTGTGTAAAACATTTTAAATATAAGGTAATCAAAATAATCCATTTTGCATTTCATAATGTTCTCTATCTCTTGCTTGTCATAAATTCTTCCCTTCTCCATAGATCTGACAGGTAAACTATTCCTTGCTCTCCTAATTTGCTTGTGGTATCACACTTTATTTCTACATCATGTACCCATTTTGACTTTATTTTGGTATCGGGTGTAAGATATTGGTCTATGCCTAGTTTTTGCCATACTGTTTTCCCGTTTTCCCAGCAGTTTTTGTCACATAGTGAATTCTTATCCCAGAAGTTTTGATGATTGTTGCTTTATAATGTAGTTTTAGATCTGGTATGGCTAGGCTCCCTTCTTCTGTATTTTTTCCATTAATTCTCTTTGTATTCTTGACATTTTGTTCTTCCAGATGAACTGTGTTGTTATTTTTTTTTCTAGTTTTTAAAAATAACTTTTTTTCATATTTTAATTGTCATGGCACTGAATAAGTAAATTGGTTCAGGCAGAAGTTTTATTTTTATTATATTGGTTTGGCCTACCCATGAGTGATTGATATTTTTCCACTTGTTTAGATCTGACTTTATTTGTTGGAAAAGTGTCTTGTAATTGTGTTCATATAGTTCCTGGGTTTGTCTTGGCATGTAAAATCTCAAGTATTTTATATCGTCTAGAATTATTTTAAGTGGTATTTCTTTTTCTATCTCGATGCTGGACTTTGTTGTTATTATATATAAATACTAATGATTTGTGTGGGTTTATTTTATATCCTGCAACTTTGCTTCAGTTGTTAATTGTTTCAAGTATACTTTAGTTGATTCTCTATGATTCCTTAAGTATACCATCGTATTATCTGCAAAGACTGATAGTTTTGTTTCCCCACTGCCTATTCTAATTCCTTCAATTTATTTTTTTTTCTCTTATTGCTAAAGCTAGCATTTCTAGTAAAATATTGAATAATAGTGGTGATAAGGGATATAAAGTCTGGAATTCCCTTGCACAGGAATATTCACAGCTCCCCACCCCCACAGTGAGACATATTCAGTACTGAAGGAAGAGGCTGGGGACTCCATATCGATTATGGATAATAGTTTAATTAATTGGGTTACTTATATTAAGGCAGAATGATGAATCCTTGCCAAGAATTTAATAAATCATCATTCCAGGACAGTGTAATATTAATGGAAGGAGAAGATCTTCCATATCTATTAATAGACTTTTGTGACCACATGTGTACACTTTTCCTTTGGAACAGGAGCTATGTTCTTGGGTCTAAAGGTATAAAGCTATTTCAATCATGTATATCTTGCTGCTTTCACAGCAGTGATATATCCTGAGTCACATAGAACCCATTGGGGGAGGAACTTGCCTGAGGAACTGGCTTAGTGGGAAGCTTACTTACAAGAGGCTTGCTTGTAGGAAGGCTTTCTCACCTTTTGGTAATAAGCTAATTAGGCACTGAGTCATGAGGGTTGTGATGCCTTCTGACTCTGAGCCTATTAGTTGAAAACTATATATACTGGGAGGTTGGT
Organism: Petaurus breviceps papuanus; assembly: GCF_028583685.1. Classification (NCBI taxonomy): domain Eukaryota; kingdom Metazoa; phylum Chordata; class Mammalia; order Diprotodontia; family Petauridae; genus Petaurus; species Petaurus breviceps. Next base: position 6,518,106 of record NW_027186304.1, on the reverse strand, counting down.
ATTTTACTTTGGGGCTCACTCATGAGAAGGAACTTTTGATTCCCTAGATGCCAGTCTGGTGGCGTATGTAGGTGATTGTTATTCTGTTTAGGCAGTTAGAGCCCTGTTTATTTGATTCTTTCTTGGATACTCACTTCTTTCTACTTATCTGTTCTGTCAGTGGCCAGACTACAGGTTGGATCCTGTAGCAGCAAGCTGCAAGCACAGGCTCTTAGATCAGCTTTTCTAAAGGAAAGCAACTCAAAATGGGTTAACAATCTTACTTTAATCAAACATATATCATTTACCTAGTTCAGGGGAAAAAGTCAATACCATGAACTTCAGAGAATATAAACAGGAATTACAAGCAGAAGTTATAAGCAGAGAGAGAAACAGATCAGCAGAGAGGGCTTCCAGATGTCTGACCATTACATCCATACCTAGTTAATTACTAGAGAGGGAAGCACCAACATCTGCTTCAACATGGCTCAACGGCTGCCCAGAGTCTCATCTGGCTAAATCACACAACTCTTCCCAAAGTGAGCCCCAAAGCAAAACCTCACATTAGGGTACTGTGTTTCCCCGATAATAAGACCTATCCCGAAAATAAGCCCTCACCTTACTGTGTAAGATTCCTCTAAAATAAGCCCTCCCCCGAAAATAAGCCCTATTGAGATTGCTACTGTAGTGAAGGTGATCCCCTGCGCTACACACTACATTACGGTACCCTCTGTATGCACTTTCCCTCCCCCCCCATTGAAACGCACGCCGCGCTCCGAGCTGCATCCAATCAGAGCTGCAGCAGTGAGCGCATCATCCTGTTCTTCCCCAGTGATTTGCTTATTGAATAAAGGTACATTTTTTTGTTCACATTTACCTGTTTATTAAAATTGCTGTCAATGTTCATTAAAATAAGCCCTCCCCTGAAAATAAGCCCTCTGGTGTTTTTCTGTCCAAAAAAAATAAGACAGTGTCTTATTATCGGGGAAACATGGTATGTACAGCCTTCTCCTGGCTCAGAGAATGTCACAACCCTCTTGAACATTCAGCCTATTGGGAGCAGAGTATATTTTCAAATCAGGGGAGATTCTCAGTCACTTAAGCCTATCAAAGGGCCTAGGGGCAGGGAAGATTTTCTGATTCCCATTCCCATAACAGATCTCCACAAAGACCCCAGGAGAGCCTAGTGGGGAGGAGCTATAGAACACATTGCTTACTGATTAGTGGATATTTTAGGGTTTATGCTTAGTGATGAACTAATTTATGAGGTTGAGTGTTATGCCAATGTTGTTGAATAAATGCCCAAATATAGGGTCACAAACTGGTCACTGTATTTGTGTTATGGCTGGACACATTATTTGAGTTATGACTCGGTGTCTGAAATAGGATTTTAACAAGTCACCATGTCTGGACTTGTACCTTTCGCAGAGTTTAGTTTGTGGCTTTTACTTCTTACTGTGTTTTATGGCTTTTCCCTAATGGGGACCCCAATGGGCACCCTTGTTTCTCTGCTGATATTATTGGGAAGGCTTCTGAAAGCTTATCCCCATTATGTATAATGCTTTTTGATGGTTTTAGATAGATACTGCTTATCAGTTTTTGCAGGTCATCTTTTTAAATTTTTCCTTAATTTTAAAAACATTTCTACTTAAAGTTTTGAGTTCAAATTCTATGCCTTCCTCCTTCCCTTCCCTCCTCCCTCTCTGCTATGGTAAGCAATGAGATATAGGTTATACATATACACTTACATAAAACATTTCCATATTAGTCATTTTTGTACTAGAAGACTTCAATAAAAGAAAAAAAAGAAAAAGGGAAAAATATGCTACTTCAGTCTGGATTCAATCAATATCAATTCTTTCTCTGAAGGTATATAGTATGCTTCATTATTACTCCTTTGGGATTGTCTTGGATCATTGTATTGCTGAGAATAGCTTATCATTTGTAAAGTCAATCATGAGCAGCATTCCTGAGAACTGCTGCTGTGAATAACTTTAAGGTTCTAATTGCATAGTATAGGGAACTCTATTTGTTCAGCAATAAACTAAAGCAAAGCATTCAAGAAGCGAAAGCACAACATTCACAACAATATAACATAACTTATTACTAAGGTGGCCACATAATCTTAAAACATATCATTTAGTAAATCACAATTTCATCAGTTAATATAGAGTACCCAAGTAAAGTCTTCTTTCATCTTGACTAAGACTGGATTCCAATCATCCTTAAGCCATCAGCTTTCAGGGGTAATCATTCTTAAGCGATAGCAGAAAGTACAAACACCACCCACCCCTAGGTCCCAGTAAGTCACAATCTCACCTGTTAATACAGAGTGTTGTCAAAGTAAAGTCTTCTTTTATCTTAACTCCAGGCTAGCTTCCAAACCTCAGGGCTCCTCCTCCATGGGCTGACTGCTCCCAATTCTTCCCTGGATTCACATGTAGTCAGTTCTCTGTTCCTGTTTCATACTTCAGCTTACTGTTCTACTCCAAGCTCTTCAAAGTTTCTGTTTCTAGGAAGACAAAGCTGAACAGAGCTACAACAATATTTACACACATTGCCAGCACTATCATCTCAATTCAGTTTCTGTCTGACAAAGTAACACAAATCAACAGACAAGGCTTCTGTCTGAGAAATCAAACACAAATCAGCAGTAAAGTCCCAGGGCTTCTGTAACAGCAGTAAAGTCCTCTTTCAGGACTTCTGTCTAGAAACAATGGAAAGGGTGCTTTTGTCTGACAGACCAACAGACAGGACTACAGGGTGCCAAAAGCACAGGCATTCTCGCTTTCAGTTCTGCCGGTCCCAGATTGTACTCAAGCTTTTCTCTGCTCTGTTCCTTCTTGTTCCACCCTTGCTGTTCTACTTTTTTGCCAAGCTCCTCCCACTGTGGGCTCCATGTGATGACATTAGGCCTATTAAGGGCAGCACAATGTATGCTGTTTCCAACAAAGACTTGATACTATCAAAGGCAAGGCTCAAAAGTACCTGAATAGCTGAAACACGCAGGAAAGTAATACTTTGCTTGCCATTACAACTCCATTTATTTCTGTACTCTTTGGTATTTTAAACATGAATGGGTGCTATATTTTGTCAAAAGCTTTTTCTGCATCCATTGAGATAATCATATGATTTCTGTTAATTTTGTTATTGATATGGTCAGTTACTTTGATAGCTTTCTTAATATTGAACCAGCCCTGCATTCCTGGTATAGATACCACCTGGTCATAGTGTATCATCCTCATGATAAATTGCTGTAATCTTTTGCTAATATTTTATTTAAAATTTTTGCATCAGTATTCATTAGGGAAATTGTCTGTTATTTTCTTCCTCTGTTTTGCTTCTTCCTGGTTTAAGCATCAGTATCATATTTGTGACATAAAAGGAATTTTGTAGGACTCCTTCTTTGCCTATTTTTCTAAATAGATTATATAGTATTGGAATTAAATGTTCTTTAAATGTTTGGCAGAATTCAATTGTAAATCCATCTGACCCTGGCGATTTTTCCTTAGGGAGCTCATTGATGGCTTTTTCAATTTTCTTTTTCTAAAATGGGGTATTAAAGTATTTTATTTCCTCTTTTTTTTTTTTTTTAAGCAATCAGGGTTAAGTAACTTGCTCAAGGTTACACGGCCAGTTATTTCTGGGTGTGGTGCTGAGTGTCTGAGCCCGGGATTCGATCTCCAGGTCGTCCCAACACTGGAGCCGGTGCTCTTACTCGCTGAGCCACCTGGCCGCCCCTAAGCAATTGGGCTTAAGTAACTTGCTCAAGGTTACACGGCCAGGTATTTCTGGGTGTGGTGCTGAGTGTCTGAGCCCGGGATTCGATCTCCAGGTCGTTCTGACACTGGAGCCGGTGCTCTTACTCGCTGTGCTACCTGGCCGCCCCTTTATTTCCTCTTATGTTAATCTGGGAAATTTATATTTTTGCCAATATTCACCCATTTCACTTTGATTGTCAGATTTGTTGGTATACAATTGGCTAAAAGAGCTCTTAAAAAAATTGTCTCAAACTGCAGAACCCAAATATAGAATAGAGAAAAGAAACAAAAGCATATCATAAACTTAAATTCAAAGTAAGAAAGAAAACAAAAGCATATCACTTGCATAGCAGAACATCAGAGAGGATAAAAAATATGTAGCAATAAATTTTCATTTCAACAAAGCCTGTGTGATAAACAATACACTTTGTGTTGAGAAATGTCCATCTTTCCTTTGCTTCCTTTTAAGTTTTCTTTTGTTCTCTGCTGTGCACTCTTTTACTTTGTTCCCCCACCAACCCAAGGCTACAATTAAGTTTGGATATTTTTCTCTCTAGCTGTAGATACATACATACACACATACATATATACACACATATATAAACATATACTTTCCCAAACAAATTCTACTCCTGATCTTCGTTTTTATGTTTGTGTATATCTCTTGTTTCCTATACCTCCTGCCTCCTCTACTTTATTTCTACCCACTACCTTACCCTACTATTACCTGCCTACCTCCTCCAAGGATTCCTCCCCTGTCCTCACATTCTTAGCAATTTAAACACCCTTCTATACCCCACTTTTATCCATTTCCTTTTCCTTCCCCTCTAAGGATCCCTCTCTTGTCCCTTTCCCCCATCCACATGCCCCTACCATTTTATTTCCTCTGAATTTAGAAGAGTTTTATATTCTTCTAAATATGTATGCATTGTTCTCTCTTAAACCCATTTCTGATGAAAGTAGGCCACCAGAACTACCAGCCATCCTCTCCTATCTAATTCCTCTGAATTGATTCTTCCTCTTGTACCTCATTTGTATAAAATAATTACTCATTTTAGCTATTCCTAAATGATTTTACTTTTAAAATTCATATCATACTCAGTTTTATCCCAGTCTTTCTTATGAGCTACCCAATTATTAATAAGAATTTTAGACATATGTTTTTCATTTTACATATGTGAGAAGTAAACAGTCTGTCCTTATTGAACCCCTTATAATCAGTCTTTGGTATGTACCTTATATTTCTCTTGGCTCTTGTATGTTGAATCTTCTATTAAGTTCAGGATTTTTTTTAAACAAGTCTTGAAAGTCTGACAGTTGATCAAGTGTCCATTTCTTTTCTACTCAGGATTATGCTTAACTTTGCTGGGTGTGATATTTCTGGCTGTATCCCCAGTTCTTTTGCTCATCAATATGTAGTGTTCCAAGACCTGCAGTACTTTAATGTTTCCACTGTTAGGTCTTGTGTGATTCTAATTGTGGCATCATCATATTTCAATTGTTTTATTTGTGTTGCTTTTAATATTTTATCCATGAACTGGGGGTTAAAATAGCTATTAATTATTGCTTTAATTTCCTGTTCTTTAGTGATGAATTCAGCCTTTTCATTTTTGTTATTGGCACTTTGGTTTTCTTTTTCTTTTTTAAATAAAATTAATAAAAGGTTTATCAGTTTTATTTTTTCATAAAATCAGCTCTTAATTTTATTCATTTGTTCAATAGTTTTCTTACTTTCAATTTTACTGCTTTCTCCTTAGATTTTCAGTATTTCTAATCTGATATTTAATTAGGGATTTTAAATTTGTTCTTTTTTTTAGCTTTTTTCGTTGCATGCCCAATTCATCGATCTCCTTTTTCTCTATTTTATTCATTTAAACATTTAGAGATATAAAATTTCCCCTAAGAACTGCTTTGGCTATATCCCTTGAGTTTTGGTATGCTGTCTCATTATTGTCATTCTCTTTGATGAAATTATTAATTGTTTCTAAGATTTGTTGTTTACCTACTCATTATTTAGCATTAGATTATTTAGTTTCCAATTAATTTTTAGTGTTTCTTTCCATGGCCCTTTATTACATGCAATTTTTTTTTAAGCAGTTGGGGTTAAGTAACTTGCTCAAGGTTACACGGCCAGTTATTTTTTGTGTGGGTGCCAAGTATCTGAGGCTGGAACCAACCCCGGGTCTCCTGACACATTACATGCAATTTTTATTGCATTATGATCTGAAAAATGCATGTAATATTTTTGCATTGAATTGTGAGGTTTTTATGCCTTACTACATGGTCAGTTTTTGTGCAGGTGCCATGCACCACTGAAAACAGGCACATTCATTTCTATCCCCATTCAGTTTTCTCCAAAGGTCTGTCATGTCTAACTTTTCCAAAATTCTATACACCTCCTTAACTTCTTTCTTGTTTATTTTGTGGTTAGATTTATCTAGTTCTGAGAGGGGGAGGTTTAGGTGCCCCCTAGCATAGTTTTGCTGTCTGTTTTTTCCTGTAACTCCCTTAACTTCTCCTCTAAGAATTTGGATGCTATACCACTTGGTGCATATGTTTAGTATTGATATTACTTCAGTATCTGTGATACCTTTTAGCAAGATGTAGTTTCCTTCCTTATGTCTTTTAATTAGGTCTATTTTTGCTTCTGATTTTTATGAAATCAGGATTCCTACCCCTGATTTTTTTTTTACTTCAGCTGAAGCATAATATATTCTGCTCCAGGCTTTTACCTTTACTCTGTGTGTATCTCTGTTTCAAATGTGTTTCTTGCAAGCAACATATTGTCAGACTCTGTTTATTTATTTATTTATTTTTCTTTTTGGAGAGGGGAAGGGAGGGCAATTGGAGTTAAGTGACTTGCCCAAGGTCACACAGCTAGTAAGTGTTAAGTGTCTGAGGCCAGATTTGAACTCAGGTCCTCCTGACTCTAGGGCTGGTACTCTATTCACTGCGCCACCTAGCCTCCCCTAGGACTCTGTTTTTTTTAATCCACTCTGTTATCTGCTTCTGTTTTATGGGAGAGTTCATTCCATTCATATTCAAAATCATGATTATTAACTGTTTATTTCCCTCCATCTTGTTTCCCCTCTTTATGCTTTTCGTTCTCCTTTCATCCTTTCTATCCTCACCATTATTTTGCTTTTGACCACCCGCTCGCTCGAACTGCCCTTCCTTCTATCAGCTCCTCCCCCTTTCCTTTCCCATGCCCCTGCTACTTCTGCCCTCCCTTCTATCAGCTCCTCCCCCTTCCCTTTCCTATGTCCCTGATACTTCCCTATAGGGTAAGATAAGTTTCTATGTCCAGCTGAGTGTGTCTATTATTCTTTCTTTGAGTCAAATCCTATGAGAGTAAGGCTCACCCTCTCCCTTCTTTATCTCTACATTGATGGCGTTTTGCACTCCTTCAGGTGATGCAGTTTATCCTATCCTGCCTCTCCCTTTCCTCTTCTCCCAGTGCAATTCTTTTTTCACACCTTAAATTTATTTAATATCATCACATAAGTCAATTTATCCCCATACCCTCTGTCTATGTATACTCCTAACTGCCCTAAGAAAAATGCAATTCTCAAGAGTTACAAGTATCATCTTCCTGTGTGAGGATGTAAACAGTTTAATCATATTGAATAATGTTTTTTTCCTTTCCTGTTTACTTTTTAAATACTTCTCTTGAGTCTTGTATTTGAAGATTGAATTTTCTGTTCAGCTCTGGTCTTTTCATCAGGAAAGTTTGAAAGTCCCCTATTTCATTGAATGTTCATCTTTTACCCTGAAAGATTGTGCTTGATTTCACTTGATAGTTGATTCTTGGCTGTAATCTAAGCTTTTTTGCCTTTTGGAATAACATATTCCAGGCCCTCTGATCATTTTATGTAGAAGCTTCTAAGTCCTGTGTAATCCTGACTCTGGCTTCTTGATATTTAAATGGTTTCTTTCAGATTACTTGCAGTATTTTCTCCTTGACCTGGTATATTTGGCCACAATTTACCTTGGAGTTTTCCTTTTGGGATTTCTTTCAGAAGGTGATTGGTGGATTCTTCAATAACAATTTTTACCCTCTGGTTCTAGGATATCAGTGCAGTTTTCTTTGGTAATTTCTTGAAAGATGCTGTGAAGGGTTTTTTTTTTTTTGATCATGGCTATCAGGTAGTCCAATAATTTTTACTTTACCTCTCTTGGATCTATTTTCCAGGTCAGTTGTTTCTCCAATGAGTTATTTTACATTTTCTTGATTTTGTTTGACTGATTCTTGTTGTCTCATAGAGTCATTAACTTCTACTTGCCCAATTCTAATTTCTAAGGTGTTACTTTCTTCAATTAGCTTTTGTACCTCCTTTTGCATTTGGCCAATTCAACTTTTTAAAGGAATTTTCCTGAATCAGTTTTGTCCTTCCTTTTCCAAGCTGTTGACTCTCTCTTGCATAATTCTCGTTTTTTTCTTCTACTTCTCTGATTTTTAGAATTCTTTTTGAACTCCTCCAAGAAGGCCTTTTAGGCTTGAGACCTATTCACATTCCCCTTTGAGGCATCGCATGTAGGAATTTTGACATTATTGTCCTCTTCTGAGTTTGTGTTTTAGTCTTCCCTGTCATCATACTCTGTGGTTAGGGGTTTTTTCTGTTTTTTTTTCCTCATCTTTTACCCTACTTAGTGACTTTTAAAGGTGAGCTCCACTTCTGGGGCACAGGTGGCACTATCCTAAGCTTCTTGCTCTGGGATCCAGGGGCATAGTCACTGACTTTCTGTGCCAGGGCCTCAGGCTTGCTCACTGTGCTGGGGTTGTCTGGTCTAATGGTGCCTGTTGTGCCTGGGTTCTGGGACTGTCAGTTTACCTTCTGTGCTGGGGCTGAAGGCCTCACAGATGATTTGCTGTGCCACTGGCCTGCTGAGTCAGGACCAAGGGGCCTCAGTTTCTGGTCTGTGCTGAGGTAAAGGGCCTCCCATTGGCTTGCCTAGACACTATCTGTGCTGGGCTGTGTTCGCCTTTTACCCATGTGAAACAGACCTTTCCTGCAGTCCTTATAAGTTATCTTAAGCTAGAAATTTGTTTCACTCCATCTTTTTGTGGGTTATCTCGTTTTAGAATCCTTTTAGAGGTTTGATTTCACATTGTTTCCAAGGGAAACTGGGGAGAGCTCAGGCAACTTCTTGGCTTCTCTCTGCCATCTTGGTTCTGCCTTCAGCAGCCTGCTTTTTTTGTTTTGTTAAATCTCTTTTTTTTACTCCCTCCCCCTTTGTGAGGGAACCTCTTATATTTCAAGCCATCAGTGTTATAATAATTTGTAACTTTCTCTAGGGATGCTGAGGAGGAGGCGATGAACCAATGATTCTAAGAATGGAGAGCCCAGTCCCCTGATGAGAAGTCACACTTCTCCAGAGCTGAACTCATATAAACCACAGTGGCTGGGCAAAGTGACTATGGTTCCAGTCATCAACTCCTGGTATTTCTCTTTGTAATGGGAATGCAAATTTGGAAGATCTTCCATGCCCCTAGGCTAAAATGCACCTGAAGCCTGGGGTGGGAGGCTTGTTTTTCAGTAGATACTTCTTGATTGGCCAGTGAGTCAATAAGGTTGTTACATTCTCTGAGCCAGGAGAAGGCTATATAAGCCCTGATGTGTAGCTTTGTTTTGGGACTCACTTTGAGAAGTGTTCTGTGATTTGATCTGAATTCTGGGAAGCCGTTGTTGAGAGTCCCCCGGCTTTGAAAAACCCAGATGTGGAAACCCAGATGTTGACTGGGTATGGATGTAATGGTTGGACAGTTTGGAAAGCTGTCTACTTGATCTGTTAATGTCTTGATAATTCTGTCTGTATATTTTGAAGTTTGGGGTGCTGACCTTTTTCCCCTGAACAAGGTAAATGATATATGTCTGACTGATTAAAGTAATCTTGTTAACCCATTTTGAGTTGCTTTCCTTTAACAAAGCAGATCCAAGAACCTGTGGTGGCGGCAAACCCTGAGGACGTGCTTGGGGTGCTTGCTGCTACACTCTTCTACAATAGTATTCAGACCTGGGGACCTTAAGGATCATCTGGCCCAACTATTCCCAATTCTCATTTTACAAATGAGGAAACTAAGGACAGTTGAGGTTAAGTGGGTTAAGTGAGGTGTTTGGTATCACGAAAGTAATGATGACTTAGACATATGGTCATTTGATTCTAAATGGAAGACATCTCACCCTTTCTCCTCCTCCCCACTCACATGTGCTGTCAAGCTGCATTGTAGCTTTTCTAGTATAGCTTAGTCTAAGTTTCTAAAAGTTGAGGAAAAAAGGGTAGCAAAAGCATCTGCAAACACAGAAAGTCAACTCATCTTTTCCAAATAATCTTAAATATATTATTATCAAACCAAACAGGTGTTTGGTGTTCTGTCTTGCTCTTGTCCCCAACTACCTTGGAGATGTTGACTCCCCACTCCACCCCCTCACTTCCCTCAATTAGGAGCAGCATTGTCTTATAAAAATGATTCTCGTACTTTTTCATGTGGTGGTCTTCTCCTGGAGGGGTGCTGTGACTCTCAAATTGTCATGAGAAAGGGGGAGATTGGAATTTTATTGAATTTATGAGGCTACTTCTAAACCCAGTGTAACACAAGACACAGCTATGGGCAGACTAAGCTGTATAATATTTAGGACCTCTAGGGCTCCAGGTTGCATCTCACCTGGGAATCACTGCCCAGGAGAGCCCCAGGTAGTAGAATAAATGAAATCAGCATTCTTTATTATTTGTGTGGCATAAATCATTACTCACACTGAACAAGTGAATGAGTGGCTATTTATAAGGCTGTTCCAGTGCCCATAGGGGGACATATATCATTTTCACAGCTTTTTTTTAAATTTGAGATTAAATATTCAACCTTCTGCTCTCATAGTGTGTTCCCTGACACGTGCTTTCAAGGCAGACTATTAAATTTCAATATTGCATATTTGTATGCTTCATGTGCAAATATATTCCCATATTTTATCTTAGCATGATGTTGTAAGTAACAAACTCAGTCTTAGTTGCTATACAAGTAACATTCTGGTAGTAATCTTAGATTGCCTTCAATTGGCATAGAGAGAGAACTTTCTGTTATAGATTAAACTATTAAATTTTGTGAATAAATATTTAAAGTGAATCAGAGTAGCTGATTTGAAAGAAGAGAATATAGGAATTTGTATTCTATTTCTACAACTGGTTAACTTGAGACACAATCTAATGAATTAGTATATTGTGAAATATCAAAATGACTAGACAGGCTTTTTAGGGTTCATGGCCCAGAAATTAGGTCTAGAACTATTTAAGACAAAGGACATACTATTGAAGATGATGAAGATATCTGATAAGAAAATGTAACTACCCTTCAGTATTTTGTTGTTCAGTCCTTTCAATTGCATTAGATTATTTGTTTCCCCATTTTTTGGAGGGAGCAAACATACTGGATTGGTTTGCCATTTCCTTCACCAGATCATTTTACAAATGAGGAAATGGAGGCAAACAGGGTTAAGTGATTTGCCCAGGGTCACACAGCTAGGTCCTGACTCCAGGACCTATCCACTGCACCACCTAACTGCCCCTTAAGTACTTAAGTGTGCCATCTCTGTTCACACTCCAGGTAATGGTGGAATTTTGTTCCTGGGATCACAGTCTATCTGGAAATTAGTGTGGTGCTGAGGAAAGATCACTGATTTCTGAGTCAAGAAGATTGTAAAGCCAGTCACAAGCAGCTCTCCTGAGAACTGCTGCTGTGAATAACTTTAACGTTCTGAACTCTCTTCAACAGCAAAACATTCACAGACACCAAAGTACCACATTCCCAATGACATATCATAACAACTTATTACTAACATGGCCACATAGTCTTAAACAAAAGATATCATTTCAGTAAGTCCTTAACTCAATCATCCTTAAGGGGTACAAAGTACAAAGGTTTCCCACTCTTAGGTCTCATTGTCTTAATGTCATCAGCCAGCACCAAGTACAAAGGTCCTTTCATCTTGACTTGAGATTGACTCCCAAACTCCATGGTTCCTCTTCCATGCTTCCAGCTCTTGCCTGAATTCACCCAACTGTTACCTGGATTCACAGGTAGGCAGCTTCCAGCTCCTGGTCCAACTCCTCACTTTAAGCTTAGCAGAGTTACAACAATATTCACACATATTGCTGGCACTATCATCAATTCACTTTCTACCTGTGAAATCAACACAGACCAACAGATGGGCCTCTGTCTGAGAAATTAACACAAATCATCGGTAAAGTCCTGGGACCTCTGAAAACATCAGTAAAACCCTCTTTCAGGACTTCTGTAAACAGACAGCAGGAAAGTTCTCTTTCAGGGCTTCTGAACCAGCAGTAAGGTCCCTGGGCTCCTGTAACAATAGCAACATCTGATGTCAGCAGACAGGTCTGAAAAAGTAACATCAACAGTTCTGCTCAGTCTCAGCTCATGCTTGAGCTTTAATATCTTCTGCTCCTTCCTGTGTCACCCTTCCTCTTACATTCTTCCTGCTCCAGTCTTTGGCAAATTCCTCCCACTGTTCTGTTTCTAACAAAGACTTGATGTAATCACAGGTGAGGCTCAAAGACACTTAATAACTGGAACAAGGAGCTAAATACCATTTTGCTTGCCCTTACAAAGACCTGTATACAAATCTATTTGGATATTTACCCCCTATATGATCTTTGACATTTCATTTAATCTCCCAGGGCTTCAGTTTCCTTACCTGTAAAACTAGAGGGTTATACATTCACTAGATTATCTCTAAGATCCCTTCTAGATATTGATTTATGATCTTATATATCAGGGAAATTTTATATTTAATGTATTTGAAATTCTCAGATGTACAAAAGTTCTATTAGAAGATCCATCTATAAGACTTTGATATGATGAACAAAGTAATAATATACAAAGGACTATGGAAAAAGCTTATCCTTAATAGGAAAAGAGAAACCTTAAGAATAATGTGGCTTATTTGATTGTAAAGGGGCAGGGAGGATGAAATTGCTGGTGCTATAAAGTATAGTGAGTTTTCTTTTATGCTAATGACCTCTTTATGAGTACTAATGGAGGAAAGGCAGGTGGGTGAGCTCTAATATACCAGTGCCTCCCTGGAGTTCACTTAAATATATGCTTCCTCTTACCCAGGCCCTGTTCCTATCACAGCTTGGTTTAACATTTAAAATACTAAATAATTAGCATACAGTACTTCATAGATTCATCACAGTTGGCTAGTGTTTGTTACTATTTCCCATTAAGATTTTTATCTTATTATTAATTTTCTGGCCTCAAAAGGAAGAAACTCCCATTAATAGCTTAAAGCACAATTATTAAATGAAATAACAATTTAAAAGACATAGTATAAAAGTCCGAGGATTGTACCTTACTCCATTAGAGATCTGAGCACCTTCACTCTCCCTACTTCATATATTCAGCTGGATCATCTTGGTCTTCTCTCAGGGGCTTCCACTTTCTTTCTTCCTCCTATAGATCCCTACCCATATCCACTTAGCTCTCTCCTATTCCATCTCTACCCGGTAGCTCTTATATCCATCCTTCAGGTAGTTGTGGGTTTTGACACCCAATGCCCAAGTGTGGGTATCAGGTCGGAATCCCTTACTTCTATGTCATAAGCAAAACAACCCTCACCCAACATCTCCATGTGGTAATTTTATTGCTTGTGTAGTCTTTCTGACTTGTTTTTCTGCTGTGATGCCCAGGCCTGATTTTTGGCAACATGCTAAAGAAACAATATTAAAGAGTAATGCCATCAGCAAACCATCAAACAATGAATAACCTTTGCTGATTCCCATTCAAATTAGACTTCCTGGTAATTCCTCCTAATCCTCTTCATTTCTTGTACCAGACCGAAACATTCTGGGTGGAAATCATAGGGGCATATGAAGGAGAATACAGACCTGGCTAAACAAGTGTTATATGACGTACACACATTCATATATGTGTACGCACATATATCATCAATGTGTATGCTTGTATATACACATTGATTATTCAAAGTATATATTCTGTAACCATTTGCAGTCTGGATTCCAGTCTCATTCTTTTCAAAGTTACTGAGTGCTTAATTGCCAAATTTAAGTTTTTCCTCAGTCCTCATGCTTCTTAACATACCTGCCGTATTTGACTCCATTGGCCCCTCTTTCTTCCTGGACTCTGTCCACTCTGGGTTTTGTGATGTTGCTCTCTCTTGTTTCTCCTTCTGCTTGTGTGTCTGTTCCTTTTCAGCCCTCTCTGCTATGCCCTCATCCTTATCATGACATCTACCTGCAGATTGTCCCCAAGGCTCTGTCCTAGGTTCTCCTCTTCGGCAATATACTGTCTCTTTTTGTAATCTCATCAGCTTCCGTAGTTTTAACTATGATTTCTAAGCAAATGCTTCATTTATCTCTGTCGTCTCTGTCTCTAGATAGAAATATATTCATCTCTATCCAACCTCTGTCTGTCCAATATATAGGCACACACACATAAATATAAATGCATATACATATACATAAGTATATCTACATCTATATATCTCCACCCTCAGTCTTTTTGTGGAGCTTCAGTATCATGTCACAAATGGCCTAGTGAATATTCACACTGGCACTCTAGAAACACAAATTCCATGTGTCGAAAACTGAACTCTTTCCCTCGTCTCTCATCTCACATATCAAGTCAGTTGCCAGATCTTGCCATTTCTAACTCTACAACATCTTTCATGTGAATTGCCTTCTCTCCATTTACATAGCTACCACTGTAGTTCAGACCCTTATCATCTCTTACCTAGATGATTCAATGCCTTTCTGATTGGTCTCCTTTCCTCATGATCTGTTTCCCTTTTAGCCAGTCTTATAAAGTATATGGAAAATATTTTCCCTTAAGCACAGACCTGACTATGTGATCTGTCCTTCAAACTGGCTTCTTTTTGTCTCTGGGATAAAAGACAAACTTTTCTGTTCAGCTTTTAAAGACCCTTACAACCTGGCTCTCCCTTGTCTTTTCAGCCTTACTGAATACTGCTTCTGCTCTTATATACACAATGCAGTGAAATTAGCCTCTCTGCTCCTCAGGCGTGTCTCGTCTCCATGACATCGCACTCATCATTCCCCACACTTGACATTTAATCTCTCCTTCCTGACACGTCGAAGTACTTCCCTTCCTTTACTATCCAATCCAAGTGCCCCCTTAATGTTCCTAATTACTAGTGCCTTTCTTCCTGCCTTGAATTTGACTACCATATATATTTACTTTATTTGTATACTGTACATATTTGTGCATTTACTCCTCTCCTCTATTTGAATGTAAGCTTATTGAAAGTACAAATTGTTTCAGTCTTCATAGTTTTTTATCCATGTCACCTAGCATAGTGCCTGATGCATAGTGAGTGCTTACTACATCCTTGTAGATTAATTGTTTTGTTATTCTATGGATCTTGTATCTCATTGCTATGAATATCACTTCTACCAGTACAGTTTGCAATGTATCCCAGCTTTTTCTATCCTATGCAATTCTTGTCCATATTCTCTCATAAAGCCTCCACAGGAAGTTAAGCTGACATTCTTTAGAACTCTTGACATTGTGTGGATATAAGTAGAGAATATGACTTGTCCAGTGGTTACATCTGCTTTTGTTATATGACCAGCTTACCCCCTTTTCTGGTCATACATCTTTTGGTGGTGCTAAGATAATAGATTTAGAGATGGAAGGAAGTTTAGCAGTCATTTTTTTCTGATTCTCTAATTTTATAGATGAAGAAATTGAGCCACATGGAAGTGATTTTAGTTGCTCTAGGTGATAAATGCAGTAAATGGAAGATGAGATGAACTGATTCCACTTATCCAAGTTCAGTGCTATTTCCACCATTCCTGCCTCCATTCATGACTTTTCCTCTTCAATTCTTCACTGGTAATATGTTTCAGCTTGCTAATTCTCATAATTTACCTCTCCTGTCTCAGGGCTTTTAATTTTTTAGAGACTATGGTATTCTATAAGCTGGCCATTTAGTGTCAACAGAAAAATACCAATTTCAAAAAAAAAATATGGGCTTTTGTTTCAGAGTCTTTAAAAACATTTTGCAACTTTCCAAATGTAATACAGCCCATTTTCTTCTTCCTATTAAGTTCTGGACATGGTCTATTGTCCATCTACACTGTCTATCTGAGGTAAATGGACTAATGGACTGCTTCTTGGACTGCCCACTCAACTGCATACCATTTGTTTGATTTTTCCCATGTGGATAGCTAAGTTATACTTAATTTTTTTCTTTATTCATAATTTCTGAGAAACTGACCAAACTACTTAGTTACTTTTTTTGTTTCTTGTATATTTAAAAAAATATATCTTTTGTGAGATGTGTAATATAAACAACTCACTTCAAGTATTAACAGTTTTATTAATTTTCTAACATTTATGTGTAGACCTATTATTTTGCCAATGCAATACCCACATCAGCTGCTATGAATATGCAGGCATATTTCTAAGTTTGAATTGCAAGATATAACAGACTCTCTTCCTTGAAGATGAAACCAAGACATTTATTCAGATGCCAGTAAGCCAAATCCATCATAGTACCAAAGAAGTCTATACACATTGCCAATGAAAGGAGCACCAACACCCCAAGTTTTCTCTTTAAGACAAAGTCCATACACGTCACCAACGCAGGAAACACAGACATCCCAAGCCTTTCCTCCATTAGCTTCCCCACAAAACCAGTTCCCTCAGGCAAAAATCCTCCCCCTCTCACTCATGATAGCTACTCTGTGTGCTCTCTCTCTCTCTCAACTCTGTCTCACTCCCACTTCCTACTCCAACCTTCCTATTTCACCTGTTTGTCAAGCTCTTTCCATCATGGACTCCATGCGATCACATGGACCTATTAAGGGGCAGGGAAGATCTTTAAATTCCATTAACATTACACCTATCAATTCCCCAAATGCTTTATTTGGGGATAATTCTTTCAGTTAAGTTTTTTGAACTTCACCATCATATACTTTGAAAACTGAACTTAAGCAAACATTTTATTTCAGGACACAGTTTTAAGTGTGATTCAAGTTGTACATTTTGTATTTGTAAAGAAAAGTTCATGAAAAAGAATTATATTTAATACCTAAAGTGCATTATCTTGTAAACTGCACAACCTGATTGTTTGGTATTCTTTCCTCTGCTTTGCCACCTGGTAACTCCAGCGAGGTGTCTTAGTGCACAGAACACTGGGCCAGCATCAGGAAAACCTGAGTTTAAATTCAGCCTCAGACACTTACCAGCTGAGTAACCCTGGCAAGCCACCTAACCTTTGTTTCCCTTAATCCTCTGGAGAAGGAAATAGTAAACCACTCCAGTATCTTTGCCAAGAAGATTCCATGGATAGCATTGGTATGCTATGGTCTACATGATTACAAAGAATCAAATATAACTGAATGCCTGAATAACAATAGCAACAACAACTTTTAACATATCCCCCCCCCCTGCTTCCCTTCCACCACCCCAGCACCTCCAGGTGAGGTAGAACTTAGGGAACCATGTCCACGTAGTCATTTTAGAACCACAGTAAAAATTAAAATAAATAAGCAAACCCAGAAACTAGCAAAACAGTTATCTAGATAGATGTGTCTACCTGAATATTTGAGGTAGGTCCAATCACTTCTTTGATACATGGAATGAAGGAACACATACCTTTGTTTGGGAGATGGACATTCCTCCTTGAAAGAGAAGGTAGAAAACAAAATGGAAGGGAGGAAGAGCTGCTTGATCTCTTCCCCCAGTGTCATTGGGTCACTGCTCTTCCGTTTGGCCTGGTTCTTGTAGAAACATCTATATCAGGCAACAAAATTCCTCCTGAAAATCAGTGCAGAGGAATCGAATACCAGGAAATACTCACTAAAGATCGGTGAGAGTGGCTTGCTGGTCTCCTAATCGAATGATCTGCTACAGGCTATTGGCTTCTATGACACTGAATACAAGCAGTCACTGTAGACTTTTTGAACGCCAGATGGTCAGTTTTTGGTGTCTGATATCTTAAATGAAGATGGACTGAAATGGAATGATTATTTCCATTGATTTTGTAAGTAGATATATTAAGTTGATGCTAAAGTACCCTCAGAGGTTGTCAGAAACTATAAGAATATACATATTACATAGTTCAATATTTGTGAGTATAGTAGCTGATTGCATATGACTCTTATGAATGTTTCATTTGATCAGAAGCTTCACTGGGATTTGGAGTTGAGAATAAAATAAATAGGTTCTGGGCCCCTTGGTTTGAAAATGGGAACATCGTGAGCATGTACATTGGTGCACAAAACTCTTTCGAGTTTTGCCATTCAGTTTGTGCTGCACTCATTTTTGATTGAATGGTTTATTGAACCTCTAAGTCTACTATCTCCCCTTCCTCTGCCCCTCCCTAGCACTCCAGTAAACAAGACTTTACCTGACAAAGGGAAGTAGCTGGAGATATATTTCCACCAAGCCGTGGATAATGTTCCCTTGACGTGTGCTGTCCCAGTTCTATAAATTAGAAATCTAGCCATCTCTGTTTAGTCTCTAAGCGATGCCAGCTGTCTTCTTTTGCAAACGCTCCACAAAGATGCTTTGAAGCTCTTCCTGCATTGTGTTGGCAACATTAGTATAGAAAGATTTGAAGACTGTAATAGCTGGAAAAGGTTACACAGCCTTACATAATTGACTGTGGCAATATGAAATATTACCTGCTCTCTGTTTTGTAACAAAGTAGATATTGCTTTCTTTGTGGTCTGAAAAGAAACAAAGCCAAGAAGGATTGCTTTTGCTGGTAAATTTCCAGGTTAAAAGCAGCAAATCTGTATTGAAAAGTGTCTCTTCCCTTGTTGTGAATAGTAAATTAACCACTGCATCCTGCTGAACACACAATATGCTTCTGGCTTAATGCATCAGTTGTTTTGTATTTTCTCCAACTATTAGTAGGGGGCAAATGGATGTCATATAAAATGAATCTAGCAAGATTGAACATACTGGTCCTCTAAACTTATTTGCCCTCCAAATGATTGTAAGGGAAATAAAAATTAATGGTGAATTTCTACCATGTGAAAAAGTTCAATAATTTGGGACAGTTCTTTTCATTTGTAAACCACAGTGTGCTATACAAATATGAGATATTATATTTAAATGTTTAAAATGTATCTGTAATAAAATAGCAAAAATCTCTGTGCTTTAGGAGCAAACTGTTAAACCAAACACATGCTTGACATTCTCAAGAAATATTAACCTTTGAGGGACCAGAGATTTTTAAAATAGTTGATGGAAAAATTGCACATCTTTGTTGTTATGTCCGGGCCTCTCAAAACTGTCTTTTGGGAGATGGAAGCGATATTTCAGTATAATCACTTTATCAGATATGCAGGAAGCTAGTTCGGTGGTGGACAAAGTACTGTACTTGGAGTCAAGAAGAAATGAGTTAAAATACTTTGGATATTTGCTAGCTAAGGGACCCTGGGCAAGTAATTTACTTCTCTTTGTCTCATTTTCCTGATCTGTAAAATGTACAACCTACATGACAGGTTTGTTGTGAGGATCAAGTGAGACAATACATATAAAGTGCTCTGTAAATGCTATTATTACTGCTGTTTTTGCTGTTTATTATTGGGTCACCATCATCTCATTCTCCATGAAAATGAACAGCCACTGAAGGGGAGGCCACTAAGAAGGAGGTATAGACACTCCAGAATGCCTCCTCTGGTGGAGTTCATAGAAAATGTCCAGGTGAGTGGATGTTCTCAGGGTTCTCCAGACCAGTGCAGCTGTGCCCTTTTTACACACTAATTGCTTACTTGAGGCATGGGATTATGGCATCATAAGATCATAGATACAGAGCTAGAAGGGACCTTAGAAGTCATCTTGTCTGAACTCCCTCCCCTTCATTTTAAGATGAGGGAAATGAGGTCCAAAGAGTGGGATTAGGATGACCTAGGTAGTAAGTAAGCCTAAGATCACCCAGGTAGTAAGTGCCAGAGTTCTCTTCTTTATTGAAAAGTTAATTTTCTTCATAGGCAAATCATACATTCGTCAACATTAGCAACTTTCTTCTTCTTCACTAAATACCTCCCTACGCACACTGCAAATGGTAGTATAATTAGTCATTACTTGTAGTTCATCTACTCCCTGTGACTCTGCTTGGTTTCCTTACCTATCATGCCTTTATCCTTGATTGAATGTTGTAATACAATTATTGCATTATATGAAGTTAAAAGGATAGGATAGTCTTAAGCCTTTATTGAATGTGGTCTCTGATTCTGTCGTGTTTGCTTAAGCCAGCGAGGATTCCAGGAAAACACAATTGTGAAAAGGGAAAGATTCATCTATTTATTACTATATCTTTAAAAAAGAATTTGACAAAATACACTAAGACAGCAAAACTGTTACAGGAACCTTTCTGAAGAGCTCTTAATAATTCAAAAACTGCTCCAATGATGAGCTGCAAGAAAGAGCTACTGAAGGTCCCTGCTTACTCACACAGATGCTAGACTGAAGTGTGAATGCCACTCTAGGATTTTATAACAAGAGACGTAAAATCAAATGAATTCCTAAAAAACAACAGGAGGGAGACAGGTGCAGCATTAATGACTGTGGTCAGGTTGTCTAAAAAGAAAAGACAGTAACACGGCTACCTCATAAGTAGTTTGAAGGTGAGAGATAAACCTCTGGAGAGAGCCATAAAATATTTATTGAAGATTCCAATGTGTACTCAAGAAATACACTGGGCTAGTGACAGTGATTAAAGGTGCAGTGTCGACGCAGAGAGATGCTGAGGTTTTAATGTACTAAGTATTGATTGTGTGATGAATCCCAACAGTTTGTTTCCTGTGGTTGCTTGCAACATGGGGAGAAATGAAAATAACACATAAAATTTTTGTAGGCCACACTTCATGCAGAACTGAGTGGCTGATGGGCTAAGTGAATGATGAGGTCCCCTTTCCCATTCAGAAAAGATAGAGTTGTCTAATGAGTGGTTCAGTTGGAGACAAAGTGTTCCAAAAGTGGTATATTCTTGTGATAAATTCAAGTGAAGTGGCAGGGCTTTCAGTTTATTCATAAGAGCAGCCCTAATTAAGTTTGCTTCTGGTATGTCAACATATCACTAAGGTTTTCTAATATTCAAGTATATGGAACAGGGAGAAGGTTTTAAGTATGTCTGAAGAAAATTTGAATAAAACATACATAATTAAAATGATTTTCTGGGGCTTCTGATCAGAAAATGCTTACATGTATGGCACAATATAGTCTTCTTCAAGTTATAACTACTACCCTGTAGTTCATCATTTCTCTTCTCTTTTTCGTTTATTAGCTCCTTGTTAATTATGGTCACAACAAGAAGTGGATAGATAAATAGGGGCATGATTAATGTTCCAATGGCTGAAAAGAGGATGAGTGGAAATGTGAATGCTTGTCTTTCCTCATCTCTCTTCTTAGCCTGGTTCGTTCTGGTATGAGCTCTAAGCCAGATTCTCCATTGGCCAAGTATTGCTCTGGTCTCTTCACATTCACAGGGCAAGTCAAAGTAGGTCTGAGTTATTCCTGATCTTCATGAATTCTGTGACTTTTCATCTTCTGTAAGTGACAAAAGCCAAAAGTGTAAAAGACCAGAGAAAATACCCAAATTTATTCAAAATACAAATGAAAGTTCTGCCAAGGAAAAACTTGGATGATGCAGCTAAGCCTGGATAATCGTTGCTGTTGGGAAGTAGAGACCAACAGAAAAGACAACAGTAGCTACTGACCTTGATGATCTAAAATTCCAGGATCCTGAATGATAAAATCATAGAATCTAAGTTAGAAGGAATCTGGCTCACAATCTTTTACTCCTCCCCAAGTCCTTTATTTAGCTTTTAAAGCCCATTGTAACCAGGCCCCATCTATATTTCCAGCCTCTTACATAACCCTCTCTACCACAAGCTGCAATCTAATCAAACTAGCCTTCTCTTTTTTCCTTATAAGACACTCAGTGTCCTGTATCCATGATTTTGAACTTACCCTTCCACATACCTGGAATGCATTCACTTCTTAGCTCTTCTCATATAGTCATTTCCTTTAAGATAGTGTTCAAGCACCATCTTCTACATGAAATCTTTCCTTATCCCACCCTTAATTGCCAATACTGTCCCTCCAAAACGATCTTTTATTTAATATCTCTGTATATAACTGTATTTATTTATTTCATATTTAAGCGGTATGTATTTTCCATGCACTTGTCTTCCCTATTAGAATGCAAGCTCATTGTGAGTTAGTATTGTTTCAGTCTTAATATATGCATCCCCATTACCTAGTACATTGTTTGGCACATAGCAGGCATTTAATAAGTTTCTGTTGATTTGTTTATTGATTGGTCTGTTCAACTCAAATCCAGTTGTATCACAATTTCAGTGCAAATGTTGAATTACTTACATTGTTGCTTTCAATGTTTGTATGTATTTTTTAAAATTCCTTGGCAAAAATAAGTTAATTTTCTTATAAGTAAATAACAACACTATAAATCTTTATTCTTTCTGACTTGATATCATGGTCCATTGTCAATAGAATTGATAAAAAATAAAGCTTCCAGCATTTTGGATAGAAGATTCAAGATGGATTTGTAGGCAAAGATGGATAAGAGCTGCATTGGATGGAAAGGTTTGGATTGAGAATGATATACATCACTTATAGGATGACCTATAAATAGCCTCTAAGGTTCATCTAGGTCTAAATCTATTTCTTTTAGAAGGAATCTACAATGAATGTATCCCAAGAAGTAATTTCTTATACTTTAAGATTTCTAGGACCAATGATTTAATCAACAAGATTTTCTTTCACTAAACAGATCACAACCCTACTGTAACTTAATAAAGAGTCTTCACACATTTTTCTTACAAAGAATTCATTACCTTGTGTCCAACTTTCTGGTAATGAGTTCTCCTATTTTAACTCTCTCTCATGTATATTGCTACGATTTCATCAGTGTGGGGAAGTGGTATTAAGGGCGAACTTTCACTAAAGCAAACAAAAAAATTATCTATAATCTCCATAACATTATATATATATACATATATATATATATTCACATATACGAGACCCCAACTTCCTGAGCCTTAAGAACCTTGGGAATGGCAATGCACACCAGAACACACGACTTGATTTCATTTTAGACCCTACAGCCATTATTAAGTAACTTAACACTTGTAGAGAAAGTGTCCACTGTTGCAGCCAAATGGTTTAACATCAGAAACTGAGGAAGTTTTATTAATGGAAATAACATTGAAAAAGATGCATTATTATTGACTTTGCCTCTGCATCTTAATGACTACAAGGTGTTTTCATTTGACATGCAATTAAAACCTTGTGTGTGCTGTGCTGTCTCCATTAAAATGTGTACTCCTTGAGAACAGGGACTTTCTTGTTTTTCTGTGAATAGTTACAGAGCTTATCACAATGTTTTTCACATATTAAACACTTAAACACTTTTTGTAAATTGATTCGCCGTCACTCTTCCATTTGAGAGATGCATGAGATGCTGTTAGATTATGTGACTATGGGCATAGTCACATAGGAAGTATGGAATAGGCATGACTTGAACTCAGGTAGCCTAATCTATTCACTATAACACTCTGTGGCTCTAAAACTGGTTCTTGACCAGCAGATACACTATCACCAACACAGATAGGTACTTGACGTTTTTCCAGAATATTAGGACCTGCCAGAACCTCTAGCACATAAATGGAGGGGCAGAAGAAATGAATCTACTGTGGAACTGTGTTGATGTATCTGTGAAACTAAAGGCTTAGAATTATTTTCTTTCTTCTCATACACCATCCCTTGTCAGCCTTTTCTTCTTCAGTTCACTTAGGATTTTATAGTGTGCAGTTGAACAACTATAATTTGTTGGCCATGCAATAATTAATTCATCAGATATGTATGGTGATGTTACCCTCCAGAGGTTGATTCAAATAAATACCAATAGTCCATAGATATACCTCTTAAAAAAGTAAAAGGTAGTTTCCAATAGTAGAGCTTGAGTTTTTAGAGTAGCATTCTATAAGTCATTAACCATATTAGACCTGCATATCCATGTGATAGCATAGGTTGAGAAAATGCCCTAGCTAGTTTAAAGTGAGATAAAACAGAAATGGACTCAAACATTTAATCTGTTTATTACCCTATTATGTTTTCTATCTTCTGTGGATACTTAAAGGATATTATTTCATCATTCCATACAATATCCCAATGGAAGACAACATTTATAATATCTTTCTTTGAAACAAACACACAAAAAAAGATGATTTACTCGAATACGCAGCAAGGGGGGGGAAGGAACACTAGAAATCCTTTTCTAATCCTTCTCCCCCTGCTTGCTTTCCCTCATACTTAAACTGCAACAGAGGGTTCTAAATTATTAAAAGCCTATATTCTTAAAAAAAACATATTGCGGTTGAGTCTATTTATAAATATAGGGCTCTTCTTTATCTTAGCCACCATTTCTGGGTGACTTTTGAAACTTGGTTTATTTGTGATATCTCAAGGGGGATTAAATTCATTTGTGAAATCCCTCAACAATATCTGCCAGTCTGAAAGCAGTACTTAAATAGGTTCTGTGGAACATGCTAAAGAAACAAAAGTCATGATCTCTGCCCCTTAAATGCTTTATAAAATTGGGGAAAGAAGGTACATTTACTGGGTGTGTATGTGTGGCAAGAAAAAATATAAATAAAAAAATTTACAAATGCAGGTGAATCAAGATGTGTACATAAAATGCATTACAATGTAGATCAGCTCAGACTAGCTATAATACAGCTGTAGTACAAGAAATTAAAATCTGTAGGCTAATGAAATGTCTTAGGTCAAGACATTTTCTCCCCAGGGCTCAAAAATTATAGACTTTAGCTGAAGTAAAGTTTATGAGCATTTAGAACTCTTTAAACTGTGCAATTATTCTATATTGAATTAACACAACCACAGCTCATAAGCTTGTGACACAGGTGTCTCTTGGGAGCATAATCATTGGAGGGGTTATTTGTTCTTAAGTCTAGAGCTAAAGTAGGTGGTGTGTGTGTGTGTGTGTGTGTGTGTGTGTGTGTGAGAGAGAGAGAGACAGAGAGACAGAGACAGAGAGAGATGGAGAGAGAGACAGGGAAAGAGAAAGAGAGAGAGAGACAGAGAGAGAGAGAGAACATTTTAGCAGCTTAGAAGTATGGAATGTTTTTACTTTGTCTCCAAGACAGAGTCCTGTAAAGGGGTTACCCATCTGCTTACTTCCAGATGTGCCCATATCACTGAATAGGGTTCATGAGCATTAGTTACTCTTGAGTTTAGAGATTAGCCTTCCCAGGTACAGGGTAAGGGTACTGAGGAAGGGATTAATTTATGTCATAGATCATGAAATCTTTTCAAGAGAAAACCTAGAATCAGAGGATTGCACTTTGAGAGATTCCTTTTTTTTTTTTTTTTTTTTTTTTGGAAATTAGTTATGAAGAGGATAATAATATGAATAACTCAGTTATATACCACTCTAAGGCTTGCAAAGTATTTCCCTCACAACAATCCTGTGAAGAAGCATGGATCATAGTTCTTTAATGATGAAGAAATTCAGGCTTTGCAAGGGAAAGCCAAGAGTTTTACATTGACTCCTTTCTGAATGTCTCCTGTGAACTTATAGGTGTCTCAATATTTGATCGTTTTCCTTCATAATATGTTTCTCTCTATAGGGTTTCTAGCTTGGTGGATGTGTATAAGCATAAGATGATATGATCATAGACTTAGAGAAGGAAGAAACCTAAGAGACCATCTATTTCATTTCCCCCCCCCTCATTATTAGATAAAGAAAGGAGGGCCCAGGGAGGTTAAATGATTTGCCCAAATTGCGAGCATCAGTTGTTGTTCAGTCATGTCCGAATCTTCATGACCCCATTTGGAATTTCCTTGGCCAAGATACTGGAATGATTTGCCATTTCTTGTTTCAGCTCATTTTAAATATGAGGAAACTAAGGTAAATAGGGTTAAGTGACTTGCCCAGGGTCACACAGCTTGTAAGTGTCCGAGGCTGGATTTGAACACAGATCTTCCTGACTCCAGACCTGGCACTCCACTGCACCACTTAGTTGCCCTGTAAGCATTTGACCAGGGTTAAACCCAGGTCCCTAACTCCAAAGCTATTGCTATTTCCATGACATCAGGCTACCTTCAACCCACATCTCCCAGTTCTAACCTCATTAAGATTAACCACTCTTCCACATGGTAACTTTTTAATATTTTAAGATGGCTATGCTATTACTTCTCTCTCCATTTTCTGTCTGTTCTCTCTTACTTCATGACAGTGACTCCCACAGGTTGAATTATAATCTTTATGCATATAACTCCCAGATCTATATAGTCTCTTTCTTGAATTCCAGATCCACATTGTCAGCTGTCTGTTGGACATTTTAAACAGAATATCCCATAGGTATCTAAAATTCCACTGGCTCCCTGTTATCTCTATCATCAAAGGTAACCTGCCCCAAGAGTTGCAGTAGAGATTTTGTCAAATGCTGATTTATATAATCATATGTATACTGGTAGATTTCACATACACTTTAACCTATTGCTTAGATGGGAAATAATCATGTAATTCCAATGAATGGGGGAAACTAGTGAATAAATTAAAACAGTAGTGAATTTATTTTTGCCTGTTGGATTTATGTGAAAATTGTATAATTTAAATGTATCACTATACAAGTACTTAATTATAAAAAAGGCTTACTAGTGAAAAATAAATTATAATTTGCAAGTCAATCTATAATAGAAAAAACTGCGTAGCAATTTCTAAGGTGAGTGAAATAAAACTGAGTGCATTCAGTTTGAATTCTTGTAAATTCTATATTACAGAGGATAAGCTGCTGGACAATGAGTGCTTTCCCCCGTTTGTATCATAGTTTGCCACAAAAAGAATAGATTGCTGATACTTAACTCTTGTAAATCTTTGACAGTCATCTCTGGAACGACGTGATTTCTTAATCTTGTAGGAATTCTATCACCGAGGAATCTATCTTTTCTATTCCTTTCTATCACATCAAGATCTGAATTACTAAAGCTGCTTATGGTTTTTCAAAGGTCAGGTATCATTTTCATCCCCTGAAAAATAATCTGTTTGAAAAGGGAGAGCCTTTTTGTACCAGTAACTTTTATTTCTGAAGGCACCTTCTTTTGCTTCCTCAAACTCTACTTTCACAAACACATCTTACAGGTCTCTGCTGCATTTGGAGATTCAGTTATCTTTCTTCAAAATGTGAGATCTCCTCTTCGGTGTTTAACTCTGAGAAATAACGCAGACTAAGAATCTTTGAGGAGTTGGCTTTCTTTTATGAAGCCCACAAAAGAAATGCTACTCTCTCGTGAATAAATGGTGACCTACTAGTCTGATGACATTTAATTTGAACATCAAATGTTAACATGGAACACCACTATTATGAATTAGAAAATATCTTCTTTGATCTATTTTATCTTGTCAAAAATTCTATGACTTTGACCTTTCCTTTTCCCATAATCCATACTTACATACAGTAAAATTTAAAAGAATTTTTGGCAATGATGATTTTCATCTTCCTTGGATGAGAAAAGGATACAGATGATATTTTAAAAAGCATATGTTAACTTCCTTTGAATTCTTCTTCCTAGTTAAAAGATAAACTTGACAATTTTAGGGTACAATATTGAAATGATGTCTTTTAAAGTGTAGCCATCAGGTCAGACTTTATGACTGGAGAAAATTTGCATTAAATTTTTATTGGTATCTCTTATTTTTATATATCCTACATTTCCTCTACCACTTGTAGAGCCAACCTTTATAACAAAGAATTTAATTAAAAGGGGAAACAAGGAGAAATTCAACAAAATAAATGAACACATCAAGAAATTCTGATGGCATGCGAAATGTTGCATACCTATGGACATCTCCTGCTCTCACTTCTGCAAAGGAGAGGGAGAAAGGGTTCTTTTCATATCTCTTTTTTGGGTTAACTTTATTCTTTATAATTTTGCAACATTCAGATTCAATTTTTAAAAATTATTCTTTCCATTTTGATTGTTTTAGCTGTTGGGTAAGTATTTTTTTCTTCCTTCTGAATTTCCTTACTTCATTTTGCATCAATTCATATAAATCTTTTCACATGCTTCTCTGTTTTTATTATATTCACTACATCTTATAGCACAGTGATATTTTATTACTTTCATGTGCCACAATTTATTGAGTCATTCCTCAGTTAGCAGACATCTACTTTATTTCCACTTCTTTACTACTGCAAAAAGTTCTACTATAGATATTTTGGTGTATATGGAATTCTTATCTAATAGGGAATTCTTTCCTAGATAATTTTTTAGGTTTATCAAGCATTGGCTTTTATTATTTTGTTATCTGCCTTTGCTTGTCTATTCTGTTCTATTTTTTTACTGTTTATTTTTACTATTTAGTTTTGATCAATTCTAAATAGTTTTGATGTCTACTGCTTTATTTCTCCTTTACTGGAACTTGTCTGGTGGCCTTCCAGGCATAATCCCTGGACATCCAAACTCTACCTCAGATGACTTCCTGTGCCTCTTTCTGACTACATTCAGCTTTCTGATGTCCTGGGACAAATATGCATTTAGAAGTGAACCTCTATGGAAAGTGATAACCTACCTGAACTAATTTATCAATGACTAATATGCATATACCCTGCCAAACCCTGACCATCCCTGTGATTCTAAATCCCTGGCTGTTACTCAAACCCTGCTTTACTCTCCATTCTTCACGGTATGTTCCCTTATTCACTTCTCACACAACCCAGCCTCTCCAGTTTTCTGTTCAGAAGCTACCCAACTGTTCCACTGTATTCTCTGGAATGTCTGCTCCATAGGTAACAAACTAGCTTTTATCTTAAAATTTTTCCTTTTCTTTTCCTTCTGTCTTTTTGCACTTAATGAAACCCATCTTTCTGTTGATGATGTAGCTTCCTTAGATACCCTTTCCTGATGTAAGAGTTAGAATACACTTTGCTTGGGGTAGCTAGGTGGCACAGTGAATAGAGCACTGGCCCTGGAGTCAGGATCTGAGTTCAAATCCAGCCTCAGACATAACACAAAAACTTAGCCATGTGACCTCGGGCAAGCCACTTAACCCCAATTGCCCTCCAAAAAAGCACAAAAATAAAAAAGAAAAAAGAATATTCTTTGCTTCCCATTGCAACTTCCAGGATCTTTTTCTACCGCCTTTACTCAGCAACCTCTTTTTTTTTTGAAGGTCATACAATCCATATTTATCACACAATCAAGATTCTATTTGCTGTTGTCTTCTCACCTCCAGAACACTTTCTTGCCATCCTCAGTGAGTTCAATACAAGTCTCACAGTCCTTCTTTCCTCTTCATCTCTTACCGTCACACAAAGGGACAACATACATAGTGACATTCCCTCAAATACCCTAAATTCCCAATGCCTCAATTTGCTAATTTCCCGTGACCATTCCCTGACATTCTAAGGTCAAGAGTGTGGTCACACTCTTATTCTTGCTCTAACACACAAAGGCAGCACTTTGATATTTATGAACTTTTTTGCAACACGTTGTCTCTCCACTTCTCCTTTTGCCCTGAAACCCCAAATGTGTTTTTCCTCTTCACTGTAATCTCCAATCCTCTCTCCCTTACCTCAAATCCACACTGATCTCTTTTCTCAAGTTTCTTGACCCCTTATCTCATTGAAAATCTTACCCTGCTAAAGCTCAACTGTGGCTCACTCTCACCTTCTGCCTCTGCTTTTGTTCCCACAATTGCCCCCTTTATCATCATCACCTGCTCACTTATTTTCATTCTCTCTATGTTCACTGGTTGTTTCCCTACTGTCTCCCAACCTGACCAATTTCTCCCCATCCCCAAAAAAATCCTTACTTGATTTATGCTTCCCATCTAGCACTCATTCTACATATTTTCCCTCTTCTTTGGCTAAACTTAGAGAAGTCTCTTTACAATCAATGCCTCCAATTCCTTTCTTTTCACTCTCAATGATTTGCAGTCTGGCTTCCAATCTCATCATTCAGCTGAGACTATTGCCTCCAAAATTACCAGTAATCTCTTAATTACTAAATCTAATGACCTTTTCTCAACCCTTATCTTTCTTGATCATCTTTGACACTGTCACTCACCTTCTTCTTGATCCCTTCTCTCTAGGTTTCTGTGACATTGATATTTCCTGATTCTCTTGTTATCTATCTGATTATTCCTTCTGTCTTTGCTGGATCTTCATCCAGGTCATGCCTGTTAACAATAGCCTTTCTCCAAGGCTCTGTCCTGTGCCCTCTTCTTTTCCTCCTTCTGTATTATTGTTCTTGGCAATTTCATCACTTCCCATGGTTTCAGTTATTATCTCTATGTATATAATTTTTGTATTTATTTGTCCAGTCCAAACATCTCTCCTAACCCCTACTGTTGCATCTCTAATTGCCTGCTGGACAATTTTAAATTTGATATCTTGTAAACATCTTAAATTCAACATGTTAAACTCATTATCTTTCCTCCTAAACCTTTCTTTCTTCCCAACTTCCCTATACTTGTAGAAGGTGCCACCATCCTCTGGCTAGCAGGGCTTGAAACTTAGGTCATCCTTGACTCCTTACTCATTTTTTTCTCCCCCCAAATCAAATCAGTTGCCTAGTCCTGTGATTTCTACCTTCTATCACTTGAACATGATGCTTTCTCTCCACCACCCTTATCCAGGCTCTATTGCAATAACCATTGTCTCCCTGCTTCAAATATCTCTCCCCTTCAGTCCACTAAGTTTTCAAAATGATGAATGTAGGAACTTATTTTGTTTGACAAAACATTTGTAATGGGTTTTCCCCCTATGCTTTCTCAGTGGGTGAGGGAGGAGTGAGTGGAAGGTAGAGAATTTGAAACTGAAAGTAAAATAAAATTGCATTTGAAATCTATACCTATACCCTGTAGGACTTTTGCACAAATGAGTTGTATTCTATAAAAGATTTTTCTGCATCTATGAAGATAATAATTTGACTTCATATGTGTTTGTTTTTAAGATGATTATGTTGATTATTTTACATTGATTATGTTAATTGTTTTCCTGATGGTGAACCATCCTTGTATCCTTGCATAAACCCAATATTGAGTGACTTTTTTTTTTTTGTGGACAAATTTCTTTGGTCTTTTGGGCAGAATTTTATTTAATCTTTTGAACTGATATTAATTAATTATATTAATACTCTTTCCTGGTTTGTTTATTAGTACAAGAATTTTGGTAAAGTGATTTTTAATTTTAGAGAATAAATTGTATAGTATACATATTAATTAATACTTAAATTTTTAAATAAAATTCTCTGTTAAATTGATCTGGACCAAGAAGTTATTGTCATTTGATAGTTTCTTCATAGTCAATTCCTTTCCTTTTGTTTTGTTAGTTTGGATATTTTATGATTTGCATATAATAATCTATTTCCTTTATGACCTCAGTTTTGTTGGCATATAACTATCCATAGTATGTATGTTATGACAACTTTTTTTATATCTTTTAGTTTGCTTTTGATTTCACCCTGTACATTTTTTATGTTGTTGATTTGATTTTCTGTTATCCTTTTTTTTTTTTTTGCCTTTTGGAGGGCAATTGGGGTTAAGTAACTTGCCCAAGGTTACGCTGCTAGTTTTGTATGCGTGTGTGTGTGCGTGTGTGTGTGGGTAAGTGTGTGAGGCCGGAACTGAACTCGTGTCCTCCTGACTCCAGGGCTGGCGCTTTACTCACTGCGCCACCTAGCCGCCCCTCTGCTGTCTTTTCAAAATGGTTTGTTAAAAGTTAATCAGTTTTGCGAGCCTTTTCTGAGAAATGGTTTTTAGTGTTGTCAGTTTTACAGACTTTTTGATTTGAGTCTATTGATTTCTTCTTTAATCTTTCATATTTCTTGTTTTGAATTTGTTTGCTGGGTTTCTAATTTTTAAATTAGTATATTAATCCTTTATTTTTTCTATTTTGTTAATGTATATTTTTGGGATGTATTTTTTTCCTCTGAGGACTTTAACCAGATTCCAGAAATTTTAGTATATTAAGCTCATCAATAATTATTGTTTTCTCTAAATTTATTAATTATGTCTATAATTTATTTTTTGACACATTCCTTATTTAGGATTTCATTATTATGTCTTCAGTTAGGTCTGTTTTTTTTTAAGCTCTTTGAATTGATGAGTATATCTATTGTGCTATGATCTATAAAAGATATGTTTACTCTTTCTGTATTTATATGTATTTAGAATTTCACTGTTAATACATGACCATTTTGGGGTAAAATTTATATGTTGTTTTAAAAATTATGTATATTCCTTAGTGATCCCATTGCTATGACTTTTTTTTTTATCTCTAAACTCTCTAATAATATTTAAAATTTTTATAATTTTCCTTTATCTTTCTATTTTTCTACCTGGGAAAGAAGAACCCTGATATCTCCTAACATTATTTTGTTAGTATCCATGTGTTTTTGCTGTTTTTTTTCCCTTATGAATTTAGATACTATGTCACATAGAACATATGAGTGTAATATTGATATTGGCTCTCTGTCTATGGTTTCTCTAAGCTGTAAATTCCTAATTTTTGTGTTGTGTGTACCATGGACCTCTTTTATAGTCTATTTAAGTCTGCAGGCCATTTTTTCACAATGATTTTAAATGTATAAAATAAAATATACTGGATTATAAGAGTAATTAATTATATTGAAATAAAGTTATTAAAGTATTAAAAAACAAGTTCATGGATACTGTGTTAAGAAATCCTTCTCTAAACATTCTGTAATTTCCTTTTTTTCATATTCCCCTTCAAAGCCACATAGATCATCAGCATTCCTTTGTATTGCAAACAAAACCCTGAAAGAAGAAATAGTAAGAGATACCCTATTTAAAATAACTCTGACAATATAAAATACTTGGGAGTATATCTGTCAAAATAAACCCAGAAACTATATAAACAAAATTATAGTTTTTTTTTTTTTGCTTTTTGGAGGGGAGAAGGTAGGGCAATTGGAGTTAAGTGACTTGCCCAAGGTCACACAGCTAGTTTAGTGTTAAGTGTCTGAGGCCAGATTTGAACTCAGGTCCTCCCGACTCCAGGGCTGGGCACTCTATTCACTGTGCCACCTAGCCACTCCTTAATAGTTTTTTTTCTACAAATAAAATCTGATTTAAATAATTGGAAAAATATTAATTGTTAATGGATAGGCAGGACCAATATAATAAAAATGAAAATTTTACCCAAACTAATTTATGTATTCAATGCCATTCCAGTTAAATAACCAAAATTTCTTTTACTGAATTAGAAAAAAATAACAACAAAATTCATTTGAAAGGAGAAAAAGCCAAGAATATCAAAGGAACTAATAAAAAATGTAAAGGAAAAGGTTATAACAGTACCAGATCTTAAATTATAATATAAAGCAGTAATTATCAAAGCTACCTAGTACTAATAAAGAAAAAGATAAATAGAACAGCCTAGACATACAATTTACTGCAGCAAATAAATATATTAACTTTTTATTTGGCAAGTGTAAAGACAAGTTTTGGGGATAAGAATTCATTATTTGGTAAAAATTGTTGGGAAAACTGGAAAGCAGTAAGGCAGAAATTGGGCATAGACCAGTATCTCACACCATGTACCAAGAAAAGGTCAAAATGGCTACATGACTTAGATTTAAAGAGAGACATTACAAGAAAATGTGAAGAACATGGAATGTATTGCTTATCAGAATTAAGGATAGGGGAACAATTTATGAATAAACAAGAGATAGAGAGCAGAATAAGATGTTGATAGACAGTTTCTCAGATAAAGGTCTTGTATTTCAAATATGTAAAGAACTTTGTCAAATCTATAAGAATACAAATCATTCTCCAATTGGTAAATGGTCAAAGGATATGAAAAGGCACTTTTGGATGAAGAAATGCAAACAATTTATAGTCAAATGAAAAAATGCTCTATTATTACTCATTAGAGAAATGTAAATTAAAAAACCCTTGAGACATCATTTTATATCTGTCATATTTGTTAACATGATAGCAGGGGAAAGCAACAAATGGAGATGTGGAAAAATTGGGGCACATTCACAGTTGGTGAAGCTGTGAACTGATCCAACCATTTTGGAGAGCAATCTGGTATTATACCTAAAGTGTCATTAAACTGCCTTTAACCTTTGAACCAGCAATACCACTGCCAGATCTACTTCCAAAGATGATTAGGGAAAAAGGAAAAGAACCTATATGCTCTAAAATATTTATAGCAGCTCTCTTTGTGGCGTCAAAAGACTGAAAATTGTGGAGATGCCCATTAATTGGGAAATGGCTGAACAAGTTGTGGTATGTTATTGTAATGGAATTCTACTATGGTATAAGAAATGATGAGCTTGATGATTTTAGAAAAAACATGGATAAACTTGCATGAAATAATGAAAAGTGAAATGGGCAGAACCAAGAAAATGTTGTATACAGTAATGGCATGACTATTTTAAGAACTATTTTGAGCAAGTAAGCTATTTTGACTATTATAAATCCCCAAATTAACGACTAAGGACATATGAAGGAAGATGCTATCTGCATCCAGAGAAAGAACTGATAAATAGAAGTATGTGTAGAATGATTTTACATACATATACATATTTGTGTCTAATGGTAGCCATCTCTTGGGTGGTGGGGAAGTAAAGAAAGAAAGGAGAAAAAAGTTACATAACTTTATTATATATTTCAAAGGAATAACAAGTTGTACATAACAGATTTGCAGTTTAATGTGCAATTATTTTTTTCCTACTATGTTATGGAAATTCTCATTTTATTTCATAAATTAAAAATAAAATAAAGTTTTAAAATCAACATATTTTGTGAATTTTAAAGAAAAGCAGAACGATTTAGTGATGAAAAAGAAATAAAAATATGTTTTTGCATAAAGGAAAATATTTATAGTAAATGTGAAATGATGTTGGATATTGCCTCTGTGATGTATGAACATTTTGATGTCTTACACAAGTAGAAAAAGAACATTGCTAATAATATATGTGTATAAGGAAGATAGTTTTCAAATGGTATTTGGACAGTTTTGGAGAGAAAATGTTCTGGGTGTATGTGTGAGGACTCAGATCTCTTTGTTGATTATGAGGAGTGATATTTAACTTTCATGAGAATAGTTTAATGTTACAAAGGGACAGAGAAAAGCCATTTATTTATTAAGACTAGAGAATTTTGAGTTTAAAGGAAGACAGTTTCAAGGGGATCAAAGAAACTGACAGCTATGTTGAAGCCTTAGAGAGAGCTTCAAAGCATGATTATCAGTCAGCTAATTTACATATACATGGTTTATGAATAAAGAGGACTATAAGAGAAAAACCAAATCATTTAAACATTTGGAGACTGAGGTATGATTAAAAAAAGAATCTACTATTTAATGGAGGGTATTTGGGGAATTGTGATTTTTTTTAAGTGAAAAAAAAGTGTGAATCATCACGAGGCTCTCATTTAAGCAATAAGAATTAGAGCAGAAGAATGGAGATGTACTCAAAAGAATTAAAAACACAGCAAGAGAGCTGAAAAAAAAAATCACCCTCCTAGAGATGTGGCCATTAGAAGCAGTCAACTGAGAGCTGACTTTGTTGGTCAATAGCTATTGCCTTTTAGTGCTTCCTAGAGTTAGAGAGAGGTGTAGCTTCCCATTGCCATTCTCTGCTGCCATTTCTTCTTTTCGGTCCACTCATCTCTTCTTTGTAGCTGCTTGTAAAGGCTTTGTTCTATTAGAGAGAAGTATATTTCCTTAACCCTAAGAGTGGTAGAGATAAACAATCAAGCAGTGATCAGAGAAGCAATATATATTTTATGGTGCCTAGGTTCTTGAATGGTCCAACAACAATGAAATCGAAAGTCCAAAGTTGGGAATTAGTTTAAGTACATGCATGAGTTTTCCTCCATCTTGTCCTTTCCTGTCAGGTTCCTATAAGTGTATGACCACATTTTACCAATGCATTGTGACAAGAATGTTATCCAGGTTTATATGTATATTGTTTTATTTTTGACTGTGTTTGCATTTGCTTTACTAGATTAGTTTCCATAATATTATTTCTTTAGCTTTATTGTTAATTAAATGTTTATGTTTAAGATCCCAGAGGATTATCATTGTTAGAGGCTAGTTGTATAGATAAAAAATATATTGGAAGGGGCGGCCAGGTAGCACAGCGAGTAAGACCACCAGCTCCAGTGTTGAGAAGACCTGGAGATCGAATCCCAGGCTCAGACACTCAGCACCACACCCAGAAATAACTGGCCTTGTAACCTTGAGCAAGTTACTTAACCCCGATTGCTTAAAAAAAAAATATATATATATATATATATATATATAT
>NW_027186304.1:6481329-6481928 GCF_028583685.1 Petaurus breviceps papuanus | reverse complement strand
TATATATATATATATATATATGTGTATATATATATATATATATATTGGATAGAGTTTCAAGAATTACAGTGCTGATGTATTTCCTCTCAACAGCATTACCCCTATGCCTCTGAGAGTTTGAATATAACCATGTGGATGTAGCCTGCTTCTGGGGATTTAGGCCTGGTAGCAGATTGGAGTGAGTTAATTAAATTGAGAGGTTAAGTTTTTGACATGCTTCAATTGAAGGGTGATTAAATTATAGACATATATATATATAAATATCTCATATGTACACACATATTTATCTATATTCTGGGACATTGTGAGAGGGTTTATACACCACTTTATCTACAGATTCCATCTGTAGCATACATTTCAGGTATTATATTTGCTTAATTTGATAACATGATTTTAACACTTTTTAAAAAACTAATCTGATGCATAGTAAATTTTGGTCCAGCATCTTATTTTATTCTATGTCTTGGATTTTTATATTTTTTTGGTAAGCAACAGAGTGTGATATTCTGTTTTCTTATCCAATCTGTCACTGTCTTTTTTATTGGATTGTTTAATCCATTCACATTTGAAGTTATGAAAGTTAGGTTTATGTTTTTTTT
>NW_027186304.1:6453679-6476329 GCF_028583685.1 Petaurus breviceps papuanus | reverse complement strand
CATATTAGTTAAATTGTGAAAGACTAACTATATTTCCCTACATCCTATCCTGCTCCCCACTTATTCTATTTTCTACTTTGACTCTGTCCCTTCTCAAAAGTATGTGCTTCTAACTACCCTTTCCCCAATCTGCCCTCCCTTCTATCATCCCCCCTCTTATCCCCTTCCCACCTACTTTCCTGTAGGGTAAGATACCCAAATGAGCGTGTATGTTATTCCCTCCTTAAGCCAAATTCAATGAGTAAGGTTGACCCATTCCTTTTCACCGTCCTGCTCTTCCCCTCCATTGTAACAGTTTTCTCTTGCCTCTTGTATATGAGATAATTTACCCTATTATATCTTTCCCTTTCTCCTTCTCTCATTATATTCCTCTCTCACCTTTTAATTTTATGTTTTAGATATCATTCATTCCTATTCAACTGATCCTCTTCCCTCTGTCTATGTATACATGTACACACATATATACACATAAACCCTCCATATATACATTTATACATATATATTCCCTTCAACTATCCTTATACTGAGAAAAGTCTCATGAGTTACAATAATTACTTTTCCATGTAGGAATATAAATAGTTCAACTTTAATAAATTCCTTATGATTTCTTTTTCCTGTTTACCTTCTCATGCTTCTCTTGCTTCTTGTATCTGAATGTCAAATATTCTGTTGAACTCTGGTTTTTTCATCATGAATCCTTGAAAGTCCTCTATTTCATTGAATGACCATATTTTCCCCTGAAGCATTATACTCAGTTTTGCT
The DNA here is from genome assembly GCF_028583685.1 of Petaurus breviceps papuanus. Classification (NCBI taxonomy): domain Eukaryota; kingdom Metazoa; phylum Chordata; class Mammalia; order Diprotodontia; family Petauridae; genus Petaurus; species Petaurus breviceps. The sequence goes on along the minus strand of NW_027186304.1, from coordinate 6,475,567 downwards.
GGGTAAGTGATTCTTGGTTTTAATCCTAGCTCTTTTAACCTCAAGAATATCATATAGCAAGCCCTTCAATCCCTTGATGTAGAAGCTGCTAGATCTTGTGTTATTCTGATTGTGTTTCCACAATACTCAAATTGTTTCTTCCTGGCTCCTTGACCTGGGAACTCTGGAATTTGGCTATGATATTCCTAGGAGTTTTCTTTTTGGGATCTTTTTCAAGAGGTGAATTCTTTCAATGTCTATTTTGCCCTCTGATTCTAGAATATCAGGGCAATTTTCCTTGAGAATTTCTTGAAGGATGATTTCTAAGCTCTTTTTTGATCATGGTTTTCAGGTAGTCCAATAATTTTAAAATTATCTTTCCTGGATCTATTTTCCAGGTCAGTGGTTTTTCCAATGAGATATTTCACATAGCTTTCTCTTTTTTTAATTTGTTTGGATCTGTTTTATAGTGTCTTGATTTCTCATAAAGTCATTAGCTTCCATTTGCTCCAATCTGATTTTGAGGGAATTATTCTCTTCAGTGAGTTTTTGAAATTCCTTTTCCATCTGGGCAATTCAGTTGTTTAAGGCATTCTTTTCCTCATTGGCTTTTTGGACTACTTTTGTCATTTGAATTAGTCTATTTTTAAAGGTGTTATTTTCCTCAGTATTTTTTGGGGTCTCCTTTAGCAGACTGTTGACTCACTTTTCATTATTTTTTTGCATCATTCTCATTTCTCTTCCCAATTTTTCCTTCACTTCTCTTACTTGAGTTTAAAAATCCTTCTTGAGCTCCTCCGTGGCCTGTAAGAAGTTCATATTTTTCTTGTAAGCTTTTGATGTAGGGGTTTTGCCTTCTTCTGGTTCCATATTTTGATCCTTTTTGTCCCCCCAAAAGGATTCTATGATCTCATTGCCCTTCTGCTTGCTCTTCTTGCCAGCCAATTACCTGACTTTTGAGCTCTTTGCCACAGTAGAACTCTGCTTCCAGAGTGGAGAGAGCTGTGTCCCAAATCACTGTGGTTTTCCCAGTTGTCAGAGGTCTGAGGAGGTTCCCTCTCTACAGTCACCACAGGCTCTGGCACACTGGCCACACACCTCAGAACCACCATCCAAGACTGTGACCCATATCCAGGCAGGTCAAAGCAAGAGAGATCACCCTCTGGATGTTTGCTTTGTCCCCCTAAGATGAGCTCTGGGGATGAGCTCCAGAGCTCTCCTAAGAGGAGTTCTGGAGGCAGCCATGTGGCAGCCGCTGCAGCCACTGTATGTCTGCTACCTCTTGCCTGGGGGGTAGGAGCTGGACTACACTCTTCCATAACCTGGTTCCATCAGAGCTCCCCATTGACCTTTTACTTTCTCTTTGGCATTTATGGGTTGAGAAGTCTGGAAACCATCACAGCTTCTGGTGACTCACTCTCCTGAAGTCTGCTCTGGGTGATCTGTGCCACTGGTCAGGGTCACCCTAGGTTTGGGCCCATGCAGTTCACACAGTACTATGCTTGGCTCCCAGCTTGGTGCAATAGATCCTTCCTGCTAGCCTGCCAGGTTGCCTTCAGTAGGAGATTTGTTTCTCTCTATCACTTTGTGGGTTCAGTAGCTCCAAAATTTGTTTAGAGTTATATTTTACAGGTATTGGAGGTGGTTGGAGCAAGAGCTCAGCCAAGTTCCTGCTTTAACTCTGACATCTTGGTTCTACCCCCTCTGATCTATTTCTACCCACTGTACTTTCCGTGATCATTCTGCTCTCCATTTGCTATGCTATCTCATCTCTGGTCACATGTCCTCTTACCTTCTGGATTACAGTTGCCCCTGGGAGCTCCATTTTCCCTTCCCCTGAGATAGTATGTTATCAACAGAGAAATAACAATAGTGTTTCAAAGGAAGGGATCTTCTTGTACACTAACCAAATGCAGATTAGAGGTATTGTAAGGTTCCTGTCTCCAATTACAGACACATACCTCTACTTCTATGGGAGTCCTTTTTAGTGGGACTATCACCTTCTATGGAGTTGAGACCTCCCCATTCATACCTGCTTCTTTCTATCCTTCCCTTCCTCTACCTCATCCGTTCTCTTGTTGCCCTGCTTCTCCCTGAGAGGATAGAAAACGTGTCTTTCCTTCCATATTCATCCAATCTGATTAGGCTGCATCGCCCATTGTCCTGTGTCCTTCATGTTCCCGTCAGTCACTGATGTGCCGTCCCATTCTGCTATTGCTCTTCCTGTAGTGGGATTTGACTCACAGTGCTTCAGGTGTCCCCCAACATCACAGAACTTGTGTACTTCATCTTCATCACGTTGGTTACTTAAAATAAAACGCCGTCTTACTGGTGGCTCTATTGTTTTCAAGTCAATTTTATATCTTTGTTTTAAAAATACGTTTTTATTGATGCCTTCTGCTTTTTTACATCATCTTGGTTTCCCCCAGTATCCCTTCTCTACCATACATCCACCCTGACTCATTACATAGAAAAATAGTATTTTTTAAAGAGGCCCAGATTATTGATACATTGAACAGTCCCAAAAGATGTGCATTGTGTAAGTGAATGTCCTACCACCATGAAGGGGTAGGTTGTGGGCATCCTCTCATTTCTCTTCATTAGGGCCCTGCCTGATCTTTGTGATTTTATGTTTACTTTTGATTTTTTGATATGTCACTGTTCTTTCCATTTATGTTGTTGTAGTTATTGAGTATATTGCTTTTTTGGCTCTGCTTACTTTACCCTTCATCAGTTCATGGACATTTTCCCATGCTTCTCTGAATCATAACTGTCCATGTATCACAGTTTGTTTTCTTGGAGACTTTTGATATAGGAGCAATGACTTTGTTGTCTTCTTCTGGTCGTGTATTTTGATCTTCTTTGTCACCAAAGTAAGATTCTATATGTAGTCTGAACTTTTTTACCCTGTTTACTCATTTTCCCAATCAAATACTTGAATTTCTAACTCTTTGTTAAAGTATGATTCTGTTTTCAGTGTGTAGGGTGTCCTGTCCCAAACTTCAGGGGTTTTGTGCCAGTTGTTTTCAGAGTTATTTCTAGGGGCCTGTAAATTTTCAGCTCTTCAAAGGCGGTATGACCAAAGGAGAGACGTTTACTCCTTTCTTGGCCTGTGCTCTGGACTGTGAGTGACGGCAAGCACTCTTTTCTGTTTTGGAACTATGTGCAGGATTCCTTCTCTAGTGCCTCCGTAACTTTGCCACTCCAGCACTCCTGCTCGTGCCAGGACCACCACACAGGACTGTGACCCGGATCCAAGCACAGGTAAAGCAAGAGAATCCTGCATAAGCACCAGCAAAGAGATCCCTGCAATCTCCTGATCAGCTGTTCAATCCCCACACCATCTGTGGGCTGGGAGCTCCCAAAGCAGCCACTGCAGTTGCTGCTGCTGTCTCTGCCACCACCTCTACCACCCTGGGCTGGGGCCAGACCATGCTCCTGTCTTTCCCAGGTCTGACAGAGTTTTCCAATTGTGATGTCTTTGGCATTTGTGGACCAAAAATTCTGGAAACCACCACAGGTACCAGTGATTCAGTCCCCTGAGGCCTGCTCCAGCCCTGACTATGCCAGTACAGCCCACCCTGGACTGTGGTTTGCTCCTAGCCTGGTGTGATAGAAACTTCCTGTCAACATTCCAGACTATCTTGGGCTGGAGATTTGTTTCACTTTGTCATTTTGTGTGTTCTGCAGCTCTAGAATTTGTTTAGAGGCTTTTTTATTTTTTGCTTTTTTTGGTGGGGGGGAAGGCAGGGCCTTTGGGGTTAAGTGACTTGCCCAAGGTCGCATGGTTAGTAAGTATTAAGTGTCTGATTTGAACTCAGGTCCTCCTGACTTCAGAGTCAGTGCTCTATTCACTGCACTACCTAAACACCATAGAGTCATTTTTTACAGGTGTTTGGAGGGGTTTAGGGGAGAACTCAAGCTAGTCCCTGCTTTTACTCTGCCATCTTGGCTCTACCCCCATGTTCCACAATTGGTTTAGCCATTCTTCAATCAATGGGCATTTAATTTGTTACCATTTCTTTGCCATCATAAAAAGTGTTGCCATAAACATTTTGGTATATGTGGTGACTTTTCTTGTCAGTGCTTTCCTTGGGATATAATGAGCCTACTAATGGAGTCTCTGGTTCAAAGGGTATGGCACTTTAATCTCTTTATTTGCATAATTCCAAAGTACATTCAGATTGTATTAGTGTGCTCATCATTCCATACCCCTTCCAGCACTATTGTTTCTGTTTTTAAATAAAATCTCTATAGAGATGGTTTATTTTCTTGGTTATTCTTTCCTTTATCTTTATGTTTTTGTTTGAATTGTTTTCAAGTTGGACAAATTTAAAAAAAATTAGGAATGTTTCAATTGCCTTTCTTTTATTGAATATACATTTTTTAAATGGACTATCATGCTCATTCCTCTTAGCACTTTTTGGTTGGTGCAAAATAGTCTTATGTTATTAGAATTTCCTTTCTTGGGGCGGCCAGGTGGCACAGTGAGTAAGAGCACCGGCTCCAGTGTCGGGATGACATGTGGATCGAATCTGGGCTCACACACTTATTACCTACCCAGAAACTCCTGGCCGTGTAACCTTGAGCAAGTTACTTAACCCTGATTGCTTTAAAAAGCAAACAAACAAAAAACCAAACAAAAAAAAGAATTTCCTTTCTTTTCCTTTCCTTTCTTTCATATTTCTCTCATCTTCTTCCTCCTGTTCATTTGAATAATTTCTTATGTGTCTTTGGAATTATTAAATTATAGCACTGTGCCTTAGAATTTGAAGTGTGTTTTTTGACCTTCTGGAAATAATCCATAGATTCTTTTTACTTGTGTTTTCTTTTCTCTATTTAGAGTTTCTATACAGTTTTCTTGGATTTTTCTTGCGTTATTTTGTTAAGTTTTAAAATTTGTCTTGTTCTTTGGATAGATCTATGATCCTTAAGTTATCTATATTCACTCTGGCTTCATAATCATGGCTTTTTATTCTAGAGAGATCATATGTTCTTTTAGTCTTATTGGCTTTTGCCTGTTTTTTTTCTTTTAGATTTTTTTACTTCCATAAAGTGTACATTGTCCATTTAGGTTACATATGTCCATGAGAGTGTGTCTAGATGTTGGTTTGTAGGGAGACATGAATATATATCTCCAGAGTCTCCTATACTGACCCTTATCTAAAAGAGACCGATTCCTGCAAGGTGGGAAGCCTGATACTGCAGCCTGTATGAAATTCTGTTCATCTCAGAGAGGAGTTACTGGACTAGAATTATATCTATCTACTTGCTAAACATTGCGAATTTAGGTGGAAAGGGATAATTTTGATTTGAGCCATTCTCCTGATCACCATCCTTTTTAATGGAGAAGCAGTGGCCCAAACTGTATATCCAAGACTTGATTCTCTTCTTACCAAATGCCAATAACATAGACACATATTGAATAGCAAATAAACCACTTTATTAAAGTTGATAACAAACAGAAATCAGAGAAATTATATAGGTTAGAACATGCCAGAAAATGCACAGAATAAATGAAATATCTCAGGTCAACCAAAAGAAAGAGGTCTCAATCTCACCCAAGCAGAAATTCCCTAAAGTTCCTAGCATGGTATTCTTGGGATAGGGATCTGATCATACACCCACAAAACAACTTTTTAAAGCAAATTCAATTGGTGTAGTGGTGAGAGAAGCTGGCATATAGAACTCCATGGTGGGAGTGATCTTGAGGCACTATATATTTGGTGAAGTCATAGATACCAGAATATGGGGAAATCCCTGCCAAGATGCTGCCAGGGGAGGGATCAGGTTGAGATCAGGCCAGGGAGAAGGCCATCTAGGTATAGTAACTAGGAGAAGGAAGTACCATCATGTATTAGCTTCCAATTTCAATTCAAACTAGATGTTAAATCCAGTTCCTTTTATGCTGGTAAAGTAATGTACTTGCTATGATAGTACTGTGCATTTCAGCACCAAAGAGCAAAATCTTGGTTGCTTCATCCTACCTATGACTGTCTCCATGAACTTAGTTCAGTCAGACAGCCAATAAACATTTTTAAGCACCTGCTATGTGCCAGGCACCATGCTAAGCTCTAGGGATGGAGGAAGAAGCAAAAGATAGTTCCTGCCCAGGGGATGGCTGGGCGGTGCAGTGAGCAGAGTGCTGGCTCTGAAGTCGGGGGGACCTGGGTTCAAATCTGGCCTCAGACACTTAACAGCTGTGTGACCTTGGGCAGGTCACTTAACCCCAATTGCTCTCAAAAAAACAAAAAAAAATAAAAGATAGTTCCTGTCTTGAAGGAGTTCATAGTCTAATGGGAGAAGAAGCTCATATTCTAGACATTGCAAAGACTCAACTTGCAGACACTCCTTAATCTATTAACTCTTAGTTCCCAGGTAGTATAGTGTACTCAATGAAACATGCTGACTATTTGCTACTGGGTTTGTGTAGGGAAACAAACTAACATTCAGACTGAACGTGCCAATTGTTCTGTTGAGAATCTGGGACAAATAAAGAGGACAGTAAAGGGGAGAGTGAGAATGCTAAGAAACCAGGCCTTTTACTTTTAAAATGCCAAGTTTTAAAATAATTCAGCCATTTTTTCATGGGTCATATTTTCACATCCATGGGAGTATAGTATTCAGAGCTTGAATGGACCTTAGGGAACCATCCTCTCTGACCCCCTTCATTTTGCGGATGGAGAAACTAAGTCCTGGTGGGGGAGGGGTATGACTCATCTGATACCTTCTAACTATTGAGTGTCAGAGCCTAGATAGGGTCACGGAACTTCCGATTCTAAAATAAGTTCTCTTTCCATCATATATACTACCTCTCTGTCTTAATCCTCCATGGAAAGTAACTAACCAACTGACATCTAGCCAAATAACATGAAGTGCCTGAAACTGTGGTAGGTATTGAGAATACAAAGACACAAACAGAGTAGTGACTGCCCCAAAGGAATTAATATTCTCCTGACTGTGTAAGGAAAGATAAAAAATGCCCAGAGAAGTAAATGGAAGGTCACTTGAGAAGGAAGAGAGAAATAAAACTAAGTAACCTTGAGTTAGTAAGGATTCCAAGAGACCTAGGTGAGAAGGTAATGCATTTGAGGCATGGGTGAAAGCCTATTCAAAAGAACAAAAAACAGAATTAATAATTTTGGATGTCTGAAAGGGCTCACTAGGTTATGTTCTTGCCTTTTGCATTTTGGTATGTATAATAGTGCTATCCTAATGGGAACATTTGCTTTATGTATGAAAATGACTATAAAGAAAACTTTCGGCTTGTTTTATAACACCAACATTCTACCTTCTGGCTAACTGACCTATGAATACTTTCTTACTCTCAATGGCTTTGGCACTTTGTTTTCTGGGTTCACAGGGTGGTTTTGTATAATAATTTTTTTATCCTATAAATTTCTATCTTTTTGTTATATTTCATAGGATATATTATTTCTCTGAATTTCAGGGTGTAGCTAAGTAGAAATTTTATTTGGCATATAAGGGAAATTCATAAAAATCACATGAATATTATGAAATGACCAAACTGACTTTATTACTGTTCCTCACATGTGGCTCTTCATCTTTTATTTTTGTGTCTTTATACTGACTAGTCTCATGCCAGGAATTCATTCTCTCCTAAATCTCACATGTTAGAATCCCTAGTTCAAATGCCTCCTTCTACATGAAGCTCTTCCTGATTTCCCTCAACTAATAGGGCTACTCTTCTAAGAAAATCTTATAATACACACACACACACACACACACACACACACATACACGTGTGTGTGTGTACATGTTGTTTTTCTTGCTTAATTATGTGCTCTTCAAGGACAGGGTCTGTTTCACTTTGGTCTTTACAGATCAAATTCCTAGAACAGACTGGCATGTTAGGTATTCAACAAAACATTTGTAAAGTGATTGATTCAGTCTACAACATATCTTGAGAGTGATTATCTAGACTTGGCTTGACAATTTCCAACGAAGGGGAAAGTCAGAGGGAAAACCCTCTGCTGCCTAAGGCAGCTCACTCATTTTTGACTAGTTTGAACGGGTAGGAAGTTTCCCAATATGCCATAGTCCTCTTCGAAAATGAAGCACAAACACGACGAAGACAATGACAACGACATCACAATTTACTTCTGTGATTTCCACTCCTTGCTCCCAGTTCTGTCCTCTGTGCTGCAGCCTGCTGAGCAAATCTGTGCCTCTTTCCATGTGATCGCCTTCCAGATATTTGAAGACAGCCATGATGGTGCCTGAAATGTTTTTCTTTAAGTTAAACATCCCCAGTTTTTCAAACTGACCCTTACATGAAATGAACTTGAGAGCCTTCGTCATCACAGTACTCATCCTCTGGATGTTCTTGAGCTAATTAATCTCATTCTAAAATGTGGCACTCGGGACTGAATATAATTTTTCTCATGTGGTTTGACCAGAAGAAAGTGCAGTGAGAATATTACTCTTTAACTATGCCTCTTTGACTTAACTGGAATATCAACTCCTAGTTACACATTTTTTGTTCTTTTCTCTCCAACTGAAATATAATAATTTTTTGGTAGAGAAACAAAATTAGAGTTGAAAGTCTTTACCTTCCATCTCTTGCCACTTATTTTTGTCCCATTCACAGGAGTAGTGATCCTATCTCATCACTCATTCTTTTATTTTCCTCAATAAACAAATAAAATCTATTCATTATCCTTAACTTTTCTTAAGCCTTGGATAATTTTGAGCTTAAGCCTTTGGGTAATATTCTTATTATGTCATAGTTTTGTATCCAATCTGCTATCTTCTCTGTCTTCTATTTTCTATGCCTGTCTTTTTATAATCTAAGCTAGCTGGTGTGTTCTTTGTGTATCTTTCTTGACCTGTTTAGATAGTGCCTCCTTTTCTTCCTTACTGAAATTGTCTCTCTTTTGTCTTTAGAATTTAATTCTTGAGAACTTCCCTTCTGGACTGACTTCCTTTTACAATTTTAGTACATTCTTTTATCTTTTTAAAATTTTATTTATTTACTTTTAGTTTACAACATTCAGCTCCAAAATCCCTTGAGTTTCACATTTTCTCCCCCTCCTCCTCCCCACTCTCCCCCATGGTGGCATGCAATCAAATATAGATTCTACAAATACTTTCACATTAAACATTAGTCAAGTTGTAAAGGATTATAACCAATGGAGTGAGCAATGAGAAAGAAGGGACAAAACAAAGCAAAACATGAAAGAGAGACAGCAAGTAGTTTGCTTCAATCTGCATCCAGACTCTGTATTTCTTTCTCTGGATGTGGCTGTCCCTTCCCATCACAAGTCTTTTGTAGGTGTCTTCTAACCTTGCAGTGCTGAGAGGAGCCCAGTCTAGCAAAGTCAGTTGCCACAGATATGATGTGTCTGTAATTGCATACATTTAGTACATTCTTTCTCTCAGCCTTTTAAAGCTTGCTCTCCTAAAATCTAGGTTGAATGACAGATGGTTCCCAGATTTCCTCTTTTCCTGAAGCATAGGTTCTAAGATGAAGAATCATTTCCCTTCCAAATTGAACCTGCTTCTGCTACATGCCTGTCATTTTCACTTCAGAAACAATTTCCTGCTTTTTGGTGAGAGGTAGATCCAGAAGAGAATTTGCCTTTTGTTCATTCCTTCACTTTCTGAGGGATAAGTTTATCATTAAGACAAGTCAAAAATTCATCAGCTGATTTTCTTTTCACAAAGATACTATTGATGTCCTGATAATTAAAGTTAGTAGACATTTACTAATTACCTACTTTGTGCCAGGTGCTATGTTATATGTTGCATACACAGAGATGAAACACTAACCACCTTCAAGAGGCTTACTTTTTTTTGGCAAGACAATGTACATATATAAATGATATCAATGAGTATCTCTGTGGAGGGTAGGATTTGCCAGTCAGTACTTGAGAGGGAATGCTGCTTATTCTTATGAACTACAAGTCTCAGGATTCTAGTCAGTTCTTACTAATTCCTATTATATATATTTGTAATATTTAATATATTGGTTTGGCCTACTCATGAGCAAGCAATAATTTTCTGGTTGTTTAGATCTGACTTTATTTGTTTGAAAAGTGTTTTGTAATTGTGTTCATATAGTTTCTGGGTTTGTCTTGGCAGTGGACTTCCAAATATTTTATATTGCCTTCAGTTATTTTAAATGGAATTTCTCTTCCTATTTCTTGCTGCTGGGAGTTATTACTATTACATAGAAATGTCTATGATTTATGTAGGTTTATTTTATATCCTGCAACTTTGTTTAAGTTGTTAATTATTTTAAGTATTTTTTAAATTGATTCTCTAGGATTCTCTAAGTATACCATCATATCATCTGCAAAGAGTGATAGTTTTGTTTCCTCATTCTGTATTTCAGTTCTTTCAGTTTACTTTCCTTTTCTTATAGCTAAAGCTAACATTTCTAATATAATATTGAATAATAGTGGTGAAATGGGCATCCCTTATTCACCCCTGATCTTACTGGGGGCACTTCTAGCTTTTCCCCATTACATATAATTCTTGCTGATGGTTTTAGATAGATATTACTTATCATTTTAAGGAAAGTTCCATTTATTTCAGTGCTCTCTAGTCATTTAAATCAGAATGGGTGCTGTATTTTGTCAAAAGCCTTTTCTGCATCTTTTGAGATAACCACATGAATTCAGTTAGTTTTGTTATTGACATGGTCAATTATGTCGATAGTTTTCCTAACATTAAACCATTCCTGCATTCCTTGTATAAACCCTACCTGTTGATAGTGTATTATACTTATGATAAATTACTGTAACTTCTTTGCTAGTATTTTATTTAACATTTTTTGGATCAATATTCATTAGGACAATTGGTCCTTGCTTATATTGTATATTTGTACAATAAAAATAATTTGATTGAACGCTTTTTTTTTCCTATTTCCCCAAATTATATAGTATTGGAATTAATTGTTCTTTAAATATTTGGAATAATTCATTTAAATATTTGGAAGAATTAAATCCATCTGGTCCTGCAGATTTTTTCATAGGGAGTTCACTGATGGCTTGTTCAATTTCTTTTTCTGCAGTGAAGTAATTTAAGTATTTTATTTCATCTTCTGGTAATCTGGCCAATTTATATTTTTGTAAATATCCATCCATTTCACTTAAATTCTTAGATTTATTGGCATGCAATTGGGCAAAATAGCTCTTAATTATTGCTTTAATTTCCTTTTTATTAGTGGGAAATTCATCCTTTTCATTTTTGATGTTGGTAATTTGGGTTTTTTAAAAATCAAATTAATCAAAGGTTTTTCTATTTTATTTTTTCTTCATAAAACCAGCTCTTGTTTTTATTAGTTCAATAGTTTTTCTATTATTTTATTAATCTCTTCTTTGATTTTCAGAATTTTTAATTTGTTATTTCATTGGGGATTTTTCTGAGCAGTCTTTTAAGGATCACTCCTTTACAAGTATGTGACTAGAATAGGTGCCCTAGAAATTGCCTTCTTGCCACACTCTGCCTGATTACTGTGGCAGGTAGGGATCCCACCCTGTGGCTGAAATAGAAAAAAAATGTATAAAAACTTTTTGCAAAGATGATTCCCCTCACCATAGGTACATGGAATATGCACACACTTATATACAACACAAAATCCAGTATACCTGAAAGACAACTCTTGTTGGGAGAAAACTCAAATGGTATCTTATCCAAATGGAAGCCCTGAGTGAAGCAAAGCTGGCAAATGGAGGCCATCTTATTAAAATCAGAGGTGGATACACATTTTTTTTTCTGGAGTGACCACAGTTAAGGAGAATGCCATGAAGCTGGTATAGGTTTTGCACTCAAAACTAATCTAGTCAACGAGCTTGTATGCCTACCCAAAGAAGGGCACAACAGGCTCATGACAATGCCATTGCCACTTGAAGGAAGATACCATGTCACCATTATTGGTGTTTATGCTCCCACCGTGAGAAACCCTGATGAGATAAAATAAAAACTCTGTGAAGACCCGGAGACTCTAATGATCAGTGTGCCAAAAGGGGACGAGTTTATAATTCTGTGTGACTCTAACGCTAGAGTTGGCTCAGACCACTAACTATTTTAAGGAGTCCTTGGGAGGAATGGAGTTGGCAACAGCAATGGCTACTTACTATTGAAGGCTTGTGTGTCTCATGACTTCATCACCAACACTATCTTCCATTTACCTAAAGGCAATAAAACCTCATGGACGCACCCTCACAGCAAACATTGGCATTCAATACACTATGTCATTATAAGGAGAAGAGACAGACAGGATGTGAGAGTGATGAAAGCCATATGTAATGCACAGTGTTGGTGTGATTATAGGCCTATCCTTTCCAAGATAAATATTTGCATTCAACAAAAGCAGCGACCCCAAAGGAAAATGACTACCAGAAGAATTAATGTCAACAGATTAGAGTGGGAACAGCTTGTTGTTAACTTGGAGGGAAAGTTGAGCCAACACACAGTGGGCAACAAAGGAGCAGAAAAAGAGTGGGCAGCTTTCAGAGATATGGTGTATAATACTGAATTTGGTCATCTGGGTCAGAACATCACAAACCTCAAGACTGGCTTGAAAAAAATGGCAGGGAAATCCAGAAGCTCCTACATGAAAAGTGTCACAGGGTTTACCAGCAGGATAGTTTATCCATCTCTAAGAAGGCAGCATTTAACTTCATTAAAAGTAAAGTAGAAGTGAAATTTAGAGAGATGCAGGATTCTTGGCTCAGTAAGAAGGGAAATGAAATTCAGTTTTGCACTAATAGTAATAATCCAAAGAACTTTTATGATGTCCTGATGTCTATTTATGGGCCAGAGATATATGGTGCATCTCAACTACTCAGTGCTTATGGAGTCCCATTGAGTATTGATGAGAACATGTTCTTGGGGATATGGGCTGAACACTTTCATAGTGTTCTCAAGAAACTGTTATCAATCAATGCTGAAGTCATTGATTGTTTACCTGAGGTTGAAGTCAATTTCTCTCTAGACAAATTTCCAACTGAAGAAGAAGTTTTGAATGCCATCGGACATTTCCCCCTTTCTTTGCAAGTAACTTAACACCATGAATTTCAGCAACAAGGGTGCTGAAGTTTTGGGGTACAAAACGCAGTATACATAGGAAGCAAGCACAAAGGATTAACAATATAATAAGCATAGGTACAAAGTGTAATAACATAGATATAATATCCTGTAAAAACTTGACCTGATACAAAATATGGATAATCTTATCAGCTAAATCAGAGGGATCAATTCTCGCATTGTGGTTATGTTCAATTTGTTCTGTAATATTCTCCAGGGCATACATGTCTCAGGTGATATTGGAATCATGCCAAGCTCCTTGGAGATGAGCAGCAATTTATTTCCATGTAATGCCCTGGGAATCATTTCTGAAGGGTATCAGGGTTACACATAGATAAACATATCCACAATCACATCTTAACACCATTCTTTGTATTAATGTTTGAATCTGGTCCCCTAACCATAAAAGGGATTACTGTACGAGGTCAACTTTGAGTATCAGATCTATCTATCAACTTCTGGGTATGTGATGCGAGGCAAATCTTCTTGGCCAAATCTTCTGCATATTGGGCTGTTTGTGCTTGTTTTTGCAAGGCTATAGCTCCTAACTTAACCTAAGTTATTATGGAAATAAATGTTTCAAGACCAAAAATAAGTATTCCCCAAAACTTCTTTTCCTTATTCCTTTTGACAGCAAATCAAAAGTATTATCTTCTGCTGATTGGTATCAGTGTCCTTGCACCTTTGTTGGGAATCTCCCCCCTTTTTAGAAAATAGTTTAAGATCATGTACCTCAATGCCTAAAGACTTGACATTATGGAATACGACTCATATAATACATGGTCCATATATACAAAAGGTAACTATAATAATTAATATAGGTAAAATATGTAAAATCATAGACATCAAATTAAAAGGAGATAACTTTAATAATATTTATAATATTGGGTTAGCAATATTGCTGGATTGATTCCAGAGTGATGATGATTTTGGATGTTTACTGATATAATTTGTAATATTTCAGTCATGCTTTCTCTTTTACCCTTCTCTGTTACCTCTCAGTCACCCCAAGCTATTAGCCACTCCTTGATCATATTCAGATCTTTACACAGAATTTCTCTCTATAAAAGGGTCCATCTTTCCCCTATTAAATTGCTCACATTCTTAAAATATGGGTAATAGCATGGATTCCTAAAATTTTGTCCACCTCAACTGATGTTTTAATAAACCTTGTCTCTCTCTGAAAGAAGGCTTGAATTGATTTCTTTTGAGGCAGAACCTGTGCCCTTTGTCCTTGAATTTTGGGGTTCCCAGCACCCCTAGACTACAACATTACTAGAACATTGAAACTCTACTACAGAGAGTGCAACTCTGATGGGCTGGCCATGTTGTTTGGATGCCAAATGTACACTTGTGTAAAAGACTATTTTATGGAGAACTCACACAAGGCAAGTGCTCACTGGGTGATCTGAAAAAGTGAAACGTGGTCACTCTCAAGGTCTCTCTTAAGAACTTTGGAATTGATTGCATGACATGGGAGACAGTGACACAGGACAGCCCAGCATGGCATGCTCTTATCAAAGAAGGTGTTGTGTTATATGAGGAAAGCAGAATTGAAATAGCTCAAAAAGAAACACAAGATGTGCAGATTTTGAGAATCCACCCCAAATGTTCACAAGGACTATTTTGTCCAACCTGTGGTAGAGCATTTGGAGCTCATATTGGTCTGATCAGCCACAGGCAGACACATGTCACTTGACTCTAACATAATGATGTCATTTTGGTCTTCTTCAAGAGCAAAGGACAAAACCAATATTCTACAGTCGCCAGACCACAGGTCTGGTGATGACTTCATTCCCTAAAACCTTCTATTTACATCAGCTGACCTCTAGCAATGTTTATAGAACAAAACAGGTCTGAATTGGTGAATGTTTTATAACTGGGCTGGGACTGAGAGGTGAGATTTATGCACAAACACCCTTAAGTTTAATAAGCATTATTAACATGTTTTTAAGTCTAGAAATCAACAAAAGAATAAATCATACCCCATTTGTATCAGTTGCTGATTTCTGAGTTATAAATGCTGATAATCATTAAATATATTTTTGGCCAAAGTCTGAATTAGTCAAATAGACTGCTTTCTCTTGCCTTAAAAATACCCTTTTCTGTGTCAGCAACTCCAGAGACCAGATAAGGCTGGAAGTAAGATTTAAAACAGGCATCCTGAGATCATAAATTCCAAACAGACCCAGATTTGTCTTTGCTCTCTGAGTGAGCTTGGAGAATACCTCTCCTTATGTCAATGAAGCAGAAGAGGCTTACTTTATAGCTCTTAAGGATGAGACCCTTAACTTAAGTAATGGGACTTTTTCTTATCTTAATATTTTCTGGACATATACTTATGTTATGGAATGTTAATGGTAAAAAAAAAAAAACCCAAAACCACAGATGTCCTGGATCATAATTTTAATTGACACTTGGGCAACTCTCTTGTTTTATTGTATTTACCATTTATTCAATTAAGAAAATTCCTTTCTCATACAATGATTCAACATTTATGGGGATCATAAATTTGTGTGACACAGCCACCCTGAATTGGAATGGTCCTAAAATGTACTTAAGCTCTCTCATCTTTTGGTTCATCAGTCAGCCTCAGGCTGGCCTCCTTGTACAAGTCTCTAGCTTAAGGGAATAAGGAATAAATATGCTGTAACTTTATATCACTATTTGTTTGTCTCCTTTAACCAAACTTTTTAATAGGTCAACAATGCTCATACTGAAAATTTAGCAATTTCTAGCAAACTGGTTAGAGCTGGCTCTATCACATCCCAGCCTATATGTATTGTTTCCCTTTTTAAATGTAAACTCCTTGGGGGCAGCACCTCCTTTTGCTTTTTATATTTGTGTTTAGTACAGTGCTGAGCACAAAGTCAGTGCTTAAAGAATGCTTTTTCCTTCTATTATTCATTAAAATATGACTATAGGGAATCCAGTCCAGAATTATCATATCCTGCCCTATTAAAAAAAAACCCCAAACAACTTGGGGAAGCAGATTCTGCGACACAACTCAGAAGAACTTATTCCTATTTCTCTTTTAGGACAAGTGGTAATAAGAAATGACTTAAGGCTTCAAAATAGTCACATTCTTATCTTCTAAGGAAGATATCAGTTTATACCATGTGAAGAGGAAAGAACAATAGTTTCATTAATCTCTACTGCTTTCATTAATTTTACTAATTTCATTAATTTCTAATCTACTTTTTCAGAGACCTGATAAAAAAAAATGTAGGAACAGTTTTGGAGGGACAAAGTCAGTTTAAGGAATCAATGAAAGGGAAGAAAATTAAAGTCCAATTGAGAAAAAAGTAGAATTTGTAGAGATGTTTTGCTGTGTGAAATGTACAATCTAAGTCTCCTATCTCTCAGTAATAATAGCCTTCCAAACTGAAAATTGCATAATAGAAATCACTTCTTACTCTAATAATCATATTAAGATGAATAAATTATACAATCCCTTTTTTGTGACAATTTGAAGATTATATTTATTATAGTACTTTGTCAGTCTCTCTTGAAAACCACATCTTGCCAATGTAAAATCTTAATAGTGAAAATGAATTAATGGGTTGCTTTGTAAAGCCTAAGTGCTCATATAAGCTCTAGTTATTCTCTGGGTAGATAAGTATATATGACAGGGTACAGACTTATGCTAAGTTATGTGATCTGTTTCAGCATTCATTTTTTATATTTTATTTTATGTTTTTAATAAAAGCAACTTTCCAAAAGTTTTTACTGAGGCATATTAGTGTCTTGTGTATCACTACTAGGCCAAAGGTCAATTGTCTTGTATTGTCCAGAAACTTGCATAAATTATGGGCTTGTCCATTGGAAAGATCTGTGGGGTAAGGTAAGCAGATAGTTTTGTTTTGGTACTGAAGTGAAAGAGGGAAATAGAGCATCATAAATAAACCTTTTAAAGAGGACATATTTTTTTTTCTTTGTTTCATTATCCAGTAGTCAGCTATTGGTGATTAGCCTTCACTTCACCCTCTCCATATCACTTCACTTGGTCCTCAGCTATCAGTAGAGCAGCTGGGTGGGACAGTGGATAGAGTGCTGGCCTCAGAATCTAGAAGACTCATCTTCCTGAGTCCAAATCTGGCCTCAGATACTTGCTAGATATGTGACCCTGGGCAAGTTGTTTAACCCTGTTTGCCTTAGTTTCTTCATCTGTAAAATGAGCTGGAAAAGGAAACAGCAAACCATTCTAGTACCTTTGCCCAGAAAACCCCAAATAGAGTCAGGAAGTGTTGGACATGACTGAAAAAAACGACTGAAAAACAAGATATCAGCAGACACATTGAACCAAGAGGTAAAACTTGATACATTAAGATTTCTGAGGAATTCTTTAGGACATTGGGTAGATGCTTTATGAAGGATTTATGGGGAGACTTGAAAAATAATCACCTTATCATAATTTGTATGTTGAGAATGTGAGCCCCAATCAAAATGTGCTATATCCCCTATGGCTACCAACCTCCAGTCACCTTTGGTCTTAGTCAAACCACCTCCTCTCTTACCCTAACCTCCCACTCTCTCACTCTCATCCACCTGGAACCTGCTATTCCTAGGTCTCAATCCAGTTCTCTCCACCCCTCGTGTTGTGCCCTCTGAACTCTCTGTTCTATTATTAACACATTTTTGTTCATGCTGGACCTCTTCTTCTCATGCTCCTTACATTTCCTTAAACCTATGAACATCTGACTCTCCTTACGAGACATGGCATTCCTGACCCTCTATCCCAGTACAGCAAAAATACTTGTCTCGTGCTTCACAAAACATCGATTACAGACGGGAAGCTGGCATAACTCTATTTTTTTTCCTCCTTATTGCCATATCCAGAGCTTTCCCCTGCCACTGTTACATATATACCTCTCATCCTTTGAGGTGGAGTCTCTCCATATACTTCAGATCCTGGCTTGCTGTTTCTCCTCCTTTATCGAGGGGTTTGGTAGTTCATGATCTTTCTCTTCAATATAACCCTGGCCCTTATACTATTTTTTCCTTTTGTAAACTTCCCCAATGCTGTAGAGGTAAATATATACATATGAGAGGCACCGTGGTACAGTGTAAAGACAACTGGGTTTAGAGTCAGGTAGATATGGGTTTGAATTCCACTTCAAGAACTTAAACACTGTACAACCATGACAAATAACTTAATTTTTCTTTACCTCAGTTTCCTTGTCTATAAAACAAGAGACTTGGACTTGATGGTCCCTAGTTCCTCTAGCTTTAAAATCTGTGCCCCTGTGATCTTTAAGGTCCCTTCTATGGGTAATTCTGATCACATTATCACACTATTCTTCTAGACCAGGATTTCTTAAACTGTGGGTTGCAACCCCTATGGGGTTATGTAACTGAATGTGGGGACTAAGAAAAAATTGGCAATAATAAAAGGTTTCTAAATGTGCAGTGACCAAAAATTAATTCAAAATCAAACATGCAATGAATCCGAGGTGTTTCTGGCAGTGCTTGCCTGTGTTGCATTGTGAAACCTGCACTTTGCCCTATGCCTGCAATCATCCTACACAACACCAGTGAACACTGCCAGAAACAACTTGACTCAAATTGGAAACTATTTTGTGTTATGAATTGCAGTGTTTTCTTACTGTACATACAATGTTTTCTGCTTTTACAGAAACATAATAGTTTAATTATGGAAAATAAAAACTTTTAATATTTTCCTAACTCCTCAGCATATAAGTATTAAATTAATATATTTTAGGGGCAGCCAGGTGGTTCAGTGAGTAAGAGCACCCGTCCCAGTGTCAGGATGACCTGGGGATCAAATCTGGGCTCAGATATTTAGCACCACACCCAGAAATAACTGGCTGTGTAACCCTGAGCAAGTTACTTAACCCAGATTGCTTAAAAATATTTTAGATTAGGGGTGGCCAGGTGGCTCAGCGAGTAAGAGCACAGGCTCCAGTGTTGGAACGACCTGGAGATCGAATCCTGGGCTCACACACTCAGCACCACACCCAGAAATAACTGGCCGTGTAACCTTGAGCAAGTTACTTAACCCCAATTGCTTAAAAAAAAAAAGTGAAAAATATTTTGGATTGTGTTGTGTTAGAATGTTTGATTTAAGAAATTGCAGTTGTCTCCATTTTTTTTATAGAAAGATAAGTGTTTAATTGCATCAAGTAAAGAAAAAAAACCATTTAATAATATTTCTCCACCATCACCACTACATGTGTATATAAGTGTGAACATCAGTGTTTTAAATTAAGCACAAACAAATGTAATTTCATAAACTAAAGCAAGTATTTATTTGAGAAATTATTAGCAAAATTTATTTATATTTTAGGACAAATATATTTTTTGGTTATTAATAAGTGGCTAAATTTAGACAGAAGTTATAAAAATATCACTGTCAATGTGGCAGAGTCTTTGCTACAGATTCTAGTAGGCCTAAATTGACAAAAGAAAGTACGTTGAATCATTTTTGCAATATGGATTGACTTCTAATAAAGATGATGGTGTGGGAAAACTTCTTTGCTTAATTTGTAAGGAAGCTTTGACTGCAGAAAGCATGAAAGCAGCCAAACTAAGATCACATCTTAATACCAAGCCTACAGCACGCTGCAATAAACTGAAGGAGCATTTTGAACAACTTTTAAAATCTTCAAATAAAGAAAAAACAATGTTTTGAGAATGTTGCTGCCAATGAAAAGTGTTTACTTGCATCTTATGAAACTTATTTAATTGCAAAACTAAGAAGCTCTATGTAATGGGAGATGATCTTGTGTTACCTGCTGCTATTAAAATGTCAGAAATAGTTCATGGGAAGAAGTATGGAGATGAAATTCATAAAATTACTTTATTAAATGATATTGTTTCCAAAAGAATTTCTGAAATTATAACGATAAATTCCAGCAGCTTATTCCCAGGCTTAAGGGCAGCTCAAAGTTTGCAATTCATTTAGATGAAACAACTGATATTTCTAACATGACACAGTCATTATTTTATGGAAAATATGATTGTGAAGAAAGTATACATGAGGAATTATTTTTTGTCTGCCTTTGGATGAGCACATAAGAGGGGAAGATATATATCTTAAAGTTGATGAATTTCTCACAAATGAAGGTTTACAGTGGAAAAATTGCATTGGTATCAGTACAGATGGTGCTGGAGCAATGATAAGTGAAAATGCTGCATTTGTAGCAAAAGTTAAAGCTGGTGCTAATGAACATATCACTTTTGTTCACTGCGTGACCCATTGGGAGGCACTCATAGCCAAAAAAATACCATCAGTGTTAGATGTGCTTCTTGATACTACCAACATCATTAACTTCATTAAAAGCCATGCTCTTTAACAGTGCTGTGTTTTCAAATCTTTGGAAAGGCATGGAATCTGATTACAAAAGCTTATTACAACATGCAGAGGTAAGGTAGATCTCAAGAGGGTAAAGTTTTAAACAGATTATTGAAGTGAAAGATGAAGTTATATTTTTGACTGAGCATAAATCAGATTTTGTTAATTTTTTTCATAAAGATTAATGGCTTTTAAAACTGTGTTATTTGTTGGATATTTAAAAAAAATCAATGATTTAAACATGTTGCTTCAAGGAAAGAATTGTACCATATTTATGTGAAAAAGTAAAATTGAAAGTTTTACTAAAAAAGCTGACATATAGAAGAATAGGGGGAAATTCTTCTTTAGAAATGTTTATAGTCCAGGTAGCTAGGTGGCGCAGTGAGTAGAGCACCGGCCCTGGAGTCAGGAGGACTTGAGTTCAAATCTGGCCTCAGACACTTAACACAAAAACTAGCCATGTGACCGTGGGCAAGTCACTTAACCTCAACTGCCCTCCAAAAAGCATTAAAAAAGAAATGTTTATAGCTATGGATAATTTTATAATTAAAAATAACCTGCCCAAATATTTAGCCATAAGAGTTATAATTGATCATCTGAAGTGCCTGGAGACACAATTTCAGAAATACTTCCTTTCAAATTTTGATCCGACAAAGCTATAAACTATATTATATGTATAATTGTATAATGTATATAATATAAATATATATAAACTATACTCAATGGAAATAAAAAAAGTCAGTCATCTGCCATTAAAAGTTCAAAAAGAATTTGCTGAGTTATCAAGTGATGAGTTTCCTAAACAATCGTTAAACAAATTTTGGTTTGGAATTAGGACAGAATTTCCCACAATTTCTGAAATGACCCTAAACATACTTCTGCCACTTTGTACTACATTTTATGCAAAGCCGCACTCTTAGCATTGATGATTATAAAATTAAAATATCGATCAACTCTGAAAACACTAAAGATAGTCTATGTCATGCAGTACCAAATATTCTTCCAAGATTTAATTCTTTATGTAAAAATAAACAAGTACTCCATCTCATTAATACGCAAATTTGCTTTCATTTTTAACAAATGATAAAAGTATATATATGTATAATACCTAAGAATTGTTTCAAAATAAATTTCTTTATGATTTATCACCAGTAGATGTTTGATTTGTATACCTGTTTCATATGCCTATATACTTGGTGTTGTATAAAAAATTTTCAGGCAAAAAGGGATTGTAAAAAAGTTTAAGAAACCCTGTTGTAGTCAATCAAGTTGACAACATGTAATGCGAATGTAAATTTTAAAGATCTTCCCTGCCCCTAGGCTAAAGTGCACCTGAAGCCTGGGGTGGGAGGCTTGTTTTTCAGTAGATACTTCTTGATTGGCCAGTGAGTCAATAAGGTTGTTACATTCTCTGAGCCAGGAGAAGGCTATATAAGCCCTGATGTGAGGCTTTGTTTTGGGGGCTCACTTTGAGAAGTGTTCTGTGATTTGATCTGAATTCTGGGAAGCTGTTGTCCAGAGCCACCCCCCCCCCCCCC
>NW_027186304.1:6452341-6453579 GCF_028583685.1 Petaurus breviceps papuanus | reverse complement strand
CCCCGGCTTTGAAAAACCCAGATGTGGAAACCCAGATGTTGACTGGGTATGGATGTAATGGTTGGACAGTTTGGAAATCTGTCTACTTGATCTGTTTCTGTCTTGATAATTCTGCCTGTATGCTTTGAAGTTCGGGGTGCTGACCTTTTTCCCCTGAACAAGGTAAACGATATATGTCTGACTGATTAAAGTAAGCTTGTTAACCCATTTTGAGTTGCTTTCCTTTATCAAAGCAGATCCAAGAACCTGTATGGGTGGCAAACCCTGAGGATGCTTGGGGTGCTTGCTGCTACACAACATTGGAGTCATCTTCAAATTATAAATCTCTGATACTTAATATATCCCATCAATTGCAAAATTTTGTTGCTTACATTTCCACAACTTGCCTCACATCAGTCCTCTAACAATCCTTGGAACACAGTTAACAACATAATAAATAATAAACATTTGTTGATTGACTTATTAATTAAGGAAATTCTCATGCTGTTGAAATAATAGATCAAAGATTGGCCATTTAGGGCTTAATCAGGGGGCCAATTCTGTGAAGAAGACTGGGGATATGGTGATTACTGTCTATTTATTGTTTTTAAAGATACAATGTCAGAAAGTATTCTACAGTTTCTATTCTGATACTTCATCATTTCATGAAGTTTATTCTAGACAAAGGTTATGCTGATCTGGCATTTGCAAATAGTTGTCTGTTTTCAATAGGGGGGTCTAGTTATTCACAGAGATGTCAGTAGGCTCTCCAATTGGTGTTGAATTGTTTAAACATGTAAATCCAAGAAGCAAAGAAAAAGAAATATAGCAACATGTGAATTACTTTAATCAAGTAATACTTTTAATATAGTTTTCTGTTATTATATCAATGGTCATGCTTATATGTTTCTATTGAAACTAAGCTGATTTTGAACATCTGACATTTATCAACTGAAACCAGTTTGAACTGGTTTCCTCAATTCTAAGTCAGTTTTCTGTCAGTTAAGTGATAGATTTTATAAGATTTTATATATATATATACACACACACACACACACATATTTGTACACGCACGTTTGATTGTTTGCTTTTATGGTATTTGATTCTGTGGTTTTAAAGAATGTATAATTATCTAAGTGTAGCACACTCTCCAAAGTTTCTATTCTAATTTGCACTCCCTCTGGGATGTTTGTATCCCAGAGTATGGTTACATCTCACCTTCAGGATTCAAGGGTCAACCCTGAGGGATTGGGAGGTGT
>NW_027186304.1:6436150-6452241 GCF_028583685.1 Petaurus breviceps papuanus | reverse complement strand
TCTCTCTCTCTCTCTCTCTCTCTCTCTCTCTCTCTCTCTCTCTTTCTTTCTTTCTTTCTTTCTTTCTATGGTGGAGTAGGTAGTAAATCCCTGCAACTCTCCCATACTCCCTCTCTCTTTTTTTTTAATTTAAATTTTTGCAGGGGGGAAGGTAGGGCAATTGGGGTTAAGTGACTTGCCCAAGGTTACAGGGCTAGTTTTGTGTTAAGTGTCTGAGGTCAGATTTGAACTCAGGTCCTCCTGACTCTAGGGCCAGTGCTCTATTCACTGCACCACCTAGCCACCCCTGGAGGTGTTTTTCTAATTCTGTATCTTATAAACTTCCATCAGTATGTCGTTCTCATGATTATCAGTTACTATTCATTAGTCCTCCTATGACAGATGGTAGGGGTTGAAGCTAAAATTGTCTTCCCCTCCAAGAAGTTCTTTCTTAGGTGTTTAGTTTGAATGTTATCTGCTCCACTGTGAAGTATTTAAATCTGTTTCCCAAGGATTGGCCTGATATTCTGCAAAGCAACAAAAGGGTATGACTTAAGCTTCGTAGCCGATCTCAAGTATCCAATGCACACATACTAAAGCTGAACAAGGACTTTTTCATATTTAGTCTGAGGCCTAGGATTGATAGATTCAATACAGAAGTATTTTCACTTGGTTAATATATTAGGGTTTAGCTTATCGAAACATATTTAAATGGGGGTCAGATGCTTTAACTGATTTACTCAATCAATTCCCCCCACCCATTTACCCAAGGAAATGTGTAAAAGTTCCTTCTACTTTAATGACTGTCATAGATATTACATTAGCTGTTGGCAG
This sequence comes from Petaurus breviceps papuanus, assembly GCF_028583685.1. Lineage (NCBI taxonomy): Eukaryota > Metazoa > Chordata > Mammalia > Diprotodontia > Petauridae > Petaurus > Petaurus breviceps. Next base: position 6,451,428 of record NW_027186304.1, on the reverse strand, counting down.
GAAGTCAAGCTTTTTAAAGGATCATTCAAACCCACAATGGATCAAGATCACTGAAGTACAAAGGAAAGGACAGTCTAAAAGGAAAAATGGTGCCGAGAACTACAAACTGTTGCTTCAAAGTAGCCCAATTACCAAAAGCAAAGACTTCTAGAGAGTCCTGTTGGCTATAGAGACTGTCAGGGATTCCTTTACATTGTGGTGTAAGATTCTTAGAACTTGAAAAACATTAAGAAGACCAGTATGAATAACAACAAAAACCACTTGTCATAGGCAAGACAATAAAGCGACTGGCTTAATGAAGAGCGCGATGAGGTAATTTTTACTGATGAAACTAACTAATTTCAAGACTGTATCTAGTCCAGTGTCAGAAGACCAGCTGAGCCTGTAATGTCTAGGCATTTCGTCAAGCTCTAAACATCAACTCCCTCCAAAGGATTTGGAGATCTTAATTTTGTTTCCAGTGGGCCTAGACATTTTGTTCCCATCTCAGGAAGGATGAACATTTATAAATATATTTGATATACTGAAAAGCAGAATTTTTCAGATTAAAAATTGGTCAAAAGATGCAGATAAACATGCGTCTTGGGTATGCGAACTCTCCTGGTGTAAACTCCATTGGACATCTATGGGCTACAGTGAAGGCGAGGCTTGAGAAAGGTGCTTGTTCATCAGTGGCATTTTTAATATCCAACGTGATGAAAGTGTGATTTTATAAATAGAAATTAAAGAATGAATGTCACAATCTTGCGAATTCAATGCATGTCATGTAACAAGTGATTCTGAAGCAAAAGCAGGACATATTTCATATTAAAAATTTTAAAATACTTAAAAAGTTAGGTTTATTATGTAAATAAATTTATTTTGTTTAATCCTCACACCATTGTAATGACCCTCAGTCCTCTCTATCCTTTCAATTTCTGTGTTGATAGGATGACTGAAAACTGGGAAAACCATGCTTAGAATATTCCAGTTCTTAGACTATATATGTATATTAATTTATCTATTGATACGCTAAATGTGAGATCCTTTCCCACTGACCAATGAGTGGACTGGATGTATGGAATCATATCAGTGTTGACATTTTCATTTAAAATGCAGTTAAAACGAAGGAAGGAAGAATGAAAGAAAGAAGTTTCACCTAAATTGAAGAATGCCATTAATTTTTTTTGAGATGCAAATAAACATATATTTTTTAAATCATGCTTTGAAGGCAACCAGAAGCATTATTTCATGGGACATTTTGTCATCTCATATCCCAGTGGTCATGATAAGTATTTGCAAAAACAGACCACCATGAAAACAATTTCATCACATGCATTGATATTAGTTAAAAAAGATGAAAAAAGAGTAGAGAAGCTGTATAGAGAATTTGTGAAGACCCTACAAATTAAATCAACATATGCTATGATACTTAGTGACTTCAATGTAAAACTGAGTATAGAAGACAGCAAAAAATATTATGGCAAATATGGATTAGGAAAACATATTTGTCAAATACACAGGAACTTCCTGCACATCATGAATACTTTGAGAAAAAATCAGAAGTTTCTAGCCACGGTAAACACTGAATATCATCATGAAAAATCAAACTGATTATATTTTAACAGACAGGAAACACCTTGTTAATGATGTAGGAGGCATTCCTGAATGTGTATAGCCACATGTGTATAGTCTGTGTATAGCCAGATCCTCAATTTTTTAGAGCAAAGTCAAAATGAATTTAAAAAACTAGAAAAATAATTGAAATCAGAAAAAAATATGGCTTGCAACTAAAACAACTCCAGTCTTATCTATTAAATCATATTAATGTTAAATGGGACATAGATGGAAGAAAAGACAGCAAAAAACACAAATTGCATAGACATTTAATGATGTAAATCGGTTGTCATAATGGGGAGACAAAAGAACACAACATTCTCTTAGATAATACTGCACTTTCTTGTCAAGCAGAGAGATAGGGCAAGAGCAGTTTATAGTATTAATCCCTTTTATAAAGTTTTATGGTGAAGGATAGTGGAAGATTATGAGCAACATCAAATAGTTTAGCATAGTGCCTGGCACATAATAAGCATTCAATACATTCTTGTTTTCTTCCCTCCCCAATATCTACTCATAAAACAGTGAAAAACGTGATAAGGGAAGACAGTGAGAAGAAAGTCTGACAAGAGATAGAACTAAGTAAAGACATCCTTAATGTATCTACTGATTAGAATGGAAGAAATGCACAAAGAAAAGAAAGGTACAAAAGATGTGTAAAGATTTATCATTATGAATTCTTCTTACCATCAAGGACAGTGGAACTACTATGTTTAGAATCATTCCCAGATTTGCTTCTAGGAACAGTAGAAATAGCACTGAAAAGATAAGGATGGGAAAACATCTGGATTACACTAAGCAGTGAATATGGGGGAAGTCCATGTTGGAAGTAACATAATTTGAGATTGTGGAGGCATAAATTTCTAAAGATATCTTAAGGAGGAAAAGATACCATACAGAGAGAAAAAATGGTCTGTGTTACTATTGAGAAAACCAAAACACCAAACAGGAGAATATCAATAACTACTTACCCATATCCATATATATCTTTTATGTGAATAATATGCTCAATATATCAGGGGCAATTTTGATGAGAGTGTTAGAAGGGAGCAGGCAAGGAAAATTCTATAGTAGACCACATCTTTTCATTTATTCATTCATGTATTCAAGAGGTGTTTATTAAAGGCCTACTATATATGAGGAACTAGGCTATATACTGGGAATATACATGCAAAAACAAAACAATACTTGCCTTCAAGGAACTTACATTCTGCTAGAGAGGAAACAAAATAAAGACAAAGCAATGGATGGAGGAGGGCATCAGAGAAGGTTGTGAGGAGGTGATACTTGGTCTTGGCCTTGAAGGAAGGTAGGCGGAAGTGAGAAGGGAATACACTTCAAGTACTGGCACTAGTCTGTACAAAGACACAGTGATGGGAGACAGGTTGTTAAATATTTAGAACTCCAAGAATTCCATTTTGACTAGAATATAGAAGGCAAACATGAAGGGGAGTAATGTGCTGCAAGTTTGGAAAGCTAAGCTGGGGACAGATGGTGAAAAGTTTTGCAGGCAAAACACAATTTGTATTTTATCTCATAAGCACTAGGGAACTAATGGGGCTTCCTGAGCAAAGCAGTAACATAGTTAAGTATTGTCAGGAAGAACAAAGAAAACTGACTTTTTGAGGGAAAGGGGAAGATAGCACATGGAACCTTTTCTGTGTTCCAAAGATCAGCTACAGAAAGTCGTCGGTGTTTTATGACAAATACTTCTCTACAAGCGCTGTTAGAAGTCCTGAACATTTCCCACTATCCCTTATCTTAATGGCCCAAGTGAAAAAATGAATCCCAGAACCTGGGATAGAAAAAGCAATGATTAAACTAAACCCGAAAGCAGAATAATCACTTCTGAGTCTAATGGAAAATTCACAGAACAGAAACTTTTCATTGTCTTCTAACAAGTAAGTCTGTAACAGTCAATATTCTGTCACTTTTAATTAAAAATAATTTGTGTCATCTGGTTTGTCAGTCTGAAAAACTCTTATTGAGGGACATGGGTCACTCAGGGCTCTGGCTCAGGACAGAACAAAAGAAAGTTTGCAAAGCACACAGAGGCTTACGGGATGACATAAGGGCTGCTTGCTCCATGGTTATTATTGGGCAAGAAAACTAATTAGAACCCTTCCCTAGCACAGAGACTTATTTGATGTCTAAACTATGGAATCTTCTTAAGGGTAGACAAACCCAAACAGTTGAAACAAACTTCTGACTTCATTTTGTCTTAAAACACCCTGGACTTGTTTAATAATTGTTTTGAGACTAAGAAAATCCATGATAATGTTCAAATGCAAGGAGTGTTAGCTATTTCTAGCCTCATTAGAAAATGTTTATTGAAATCACCTATTGGTTACATTTACTTGCCTATATGATGAAAAATCATTGACTCTAACCGTAAATGTTCCCTTTGACTGAATCCAGGCTGCACTTGAGGACCTAGAAGGCCACATGTAGCTTTGAGGCCACTGGCTTCCCACCCCTGCCCCAAGACCTGGGGAAAACTATACAATTGAAACTTTTTTTTGGCAGGGGGGAATAAAATTTTTTCCTCAAACAAAATCGTAACAATTGGCATACTAATGACCTATTGCATATACATATACATATTCATGTAGAAATACATATGTATATACATGTCATTATGCTCAAGGATGGGTTAAAGCTGGTTCAACTTTTGCCCATCTATATAGTACATATGTATGTATATATATACACACACACAAACACATACACACATATATACACACATACATATGTATGTATACATATCTACATATATATATACACATACACACATCCAGAGTAGAAGTTAAAATAGTAATATAGATTCATTATCTTGTCCTAAATTTATTATTTTAGTATGAAAATAAATAAAATGAGTTATTTCTTTTTTTTTTTTTGAAGGAGGGGTAAGGCAAGGCATGAAGTGAATTGCTCAAGGTCACATAGCTAGTTAAGTGTCAAGTGTCTGAGGCTGGATTTGAACTCAGGTCCTGTAATGTATTCACTCTGCCACCTAGCTGCCCCCAAACAAGTTATTTCTTGAAATACTGCCATGGAAAGAACACTGGCCCTGAAGGTAGAAGACTTGAGTTCACATATCACCTCTGATGTTTACTATCTGTGTGAATTTGTGTAAGTCTCTTAACTTTACCTATAAAATGACCTATAGGGCCTCAGCCCTATGGTATTTTTTATGTCCCTTCTGGCTCTAGAACTATGATCTTATTTGACATCTGAGTGATTAAAGGTTCAGGGGAAAGAGTCAAAGATTTGGTTTAGTTCTCTGAGAAAGATTATACTACTGCAGTCACAATTCCAATAGGAGTATTTCATTCTATTTAGCTATTGTCAGTTATCCTCATGAGCATTTTTCTTCCAACAGAAATACTCAATACTTAAAAGTACTCAAAAACTAGGATTCCTAAAACATAGAAGAGTGCAAGGTGAATTATTTGATAACAGTAGGGCCCAAGTAGCAGCCAGCAAGGGAGTTTGGGAGGCAGTTTGTGAGTCTCAGGTATATGCTGACAAGTAAAGACTGTGACTTGTTTTCAAAAAGCACATAAGATTAGTACATGTTCATAGGGGCCACTTGAAAAAAAAAGGACATTTATATCTATTTGCAATATCTTTCAATAGGGGTTACGGCTTTACTAGATTCTAGATATTAATTAAATGACTGCCTATCAACTCCATTACATTCTAGCTCGGGTTTTGATCCTGTATTCTATAAATCTTTCTAAAATATGTAAGAATTCCAGTAATATCTGTATCGATAGTTAAGATACTTTAACGTGTGAATATCGTGTTACATGATGGGGCATAGAGCTCAAATGAAATGGTTTTGGTTTAGGTGTTGGTGCCTGCTTATCCTGCAGAATGTGACTTTGTATAGTGTTCATACATTTTCATTGACAGAAGTGGTTTGTTTTCCTTCCCCCCCCCAAAGTTATTCAATATTTCTACCAGTTGGAAGTGATTTCTTCCTCTTTGAATTTGTTATAACATTTAAAAAATCTGATTTTTACTTATATTCTAATTTATATTATAGCTAGAGCTATCCCTGTTTAATCTGCCATATTGAATTGCTAGGTGTTTGCCATAGGTGATCATGTCTTATTTGTTTTTGTATTTCCTCTAACAATTAGAGAAGGACATTGCCAACAGTGAGAATAATTATTTGTTGCTTGAAGATCAGTATCTCTTAATCAGAGTATGTTACCTTCCATTTAAAATGTTTTCTTTTAGATATGCAATATTTGTGCATCTCAAGACTGTGTTTACTTTAATCCTCTAAGGGCTCATGATTTTGTCCCTATGGACATTCTGTCCCCTGGACAGTTTCATGAGTTGTTGGAGTCAAAAGATTATCACTTGGCAAATAAACGTGTAGTTAGGAATAACTCCACACTTAGCTTGATTAGTCTAATGATGATAGGTATACAATACTGAAACAAAAAACAAAACAATTTCCCAACTTGCAGAAGCCTGACAGACCTTGTAGCATATTGTCAGAGAGCTACAAGTATTAAAGGTTACTTCTATCCCACGATGAGGTATTAGAATAAGACTCAGTTTTTTCTTCATTTTTCAATTCAAAAGAAAACAAACAAATGGGAAAAGAGGTATAAAAAAGTTTAGCTAATAAACCTTAGTCATTAATGAGCTTAATTCTCCCCATTGCCCAAATTATTCATTGGTGGTTACTGGAGTGTTTAAAGGAGGTACATTTAGCCTCTCAGGCCACTTAGCTTCAGGGAGAAAAGCAGATGATAGAAGCAATTATTTAGCTAATTCATTAAACTCTCTAAAGTGTCTTTTGTTACCTGGTTAATTTACTGTCCCCAAGCTACTGAATGGTATTGCAACTATCCTAGAAGTGCCATGACATATAAACTTCATTTTAATGAGGATTTAGTTCATTGTGTCTGTCCTTTGAACTAAGGTGTATGTATAGTTCTAAGACTGGGGTGAGGTTAGGCAAAATAATTAAGCAAGCAAAGCTCAGTTGGCACGTTTACTCCCAGATAACTTGTGGTGGGCACCTCTATCCTCAGTCCTTATGTCTTCACATTGAGATAAATAACTCATATCAAGCACTTCATGTTGTATTCCATCAAACATAAATGCATTTTAAGAATACTTTAAGCACTGGTCCTGGAGTCAGAAGAACCTGAGTTCAAGTCTGACCTCAGACACTTGACACCCTTACTAGCCATGTGACTTTGGGCAAGTCACTTGACCCCAATTGCCCTGCCTTCCCCCCTCCAAAAAGCAAAAAAAAATACTTTAATGGAAATGAACTATAGGAGCCTCTATCTTAATTTGATGCTAAATTTTCTAACGTAGTAACTTTTTCATACTTAGTGCATCCCATGGCAGCACACATCCCGGACTTGTCTTTTCAGGTATTGTCTCTCATCACATGTCTTTTCTATTTATAGTAGCTAGAAGAAATATCATTTTGTGGGATCTTGCACTGCAGTGCTCATGATCAGTATTTGAAAAAAGACTGCTATGAAAATAATTGCAGTTTATGCACCGATATCTGTTGGAAAGCATGTAAATGTAAAAAAAATCAACCCTAAGCAGGACTCAATAAGACCTCTTGAAGTTAAATCAACATATACTTTAATACTTGGAGACTTTAATGAAAAGGTGGGCATAAAGGAAAAGTGAAAAAATATGCATGGAAATGTTTCAGGAATAAGGAATGAGAAAGACCAAAGACCAGTTTAATTTAAAATCTAGTCAGTTATCACATACTGCCATTTCTTTTTTCCACACCAGTTCTCAGGTACATCCCTTTGTCTCCATTTACAGAATTATTATGCCAGTTCACCCTCATCACTTCTTGCTTGGACTATTGGGATAGCCTTGTAAATAGCATATCTGCCTCAAGTCTCTTCCCACTCCAATCTTCTACATAGCCACCACTGAGATTTTCCTAATGTGCAAGTCTGACCACATTATCTGTCAAGTTCCTCCAGATCTCCAGGGGCTCTCTGTTACCTATAGGATCAAATGCAAACTCCTTCATTTGGCATGTAAACCCTTCATGACAAGGTTTCTTCTGTTCCTTCTGGTCTTTTTACACATTCCCTCTCCACAATCTATGATCTAGCCATAGTAGCCTGCTTGCCATTCCTCACGTCATACATACTCCATCTCCGTTTCTTACCCTTGGCCAGTTTCCCATGCCTGCACTGCTCTCCATCCTCATTTTGATCTCTTAGACTCCTAGGATTACTGAAGACTCTTCTCTAGACATGCATTCTGCAGGAAATCTTTCTGGGTCCTTCCAGCAACTAGAACTCTCCCCACTAAGGTTTCTTTACATCTGCTTTGTATCTTCTGTGTACTTATTTGTGTATATTTCTCCCCTTACCATTAGAATGTATACTGCCTAAGGGTAAGGGGTATTTTTTTTCTCTTTATCATCAGTTTTCAACACAATGCCTGGTACATAGTAAGTACTCGATGTGTTGATTGATTTAGAGGTCCTGGACACAGCAATCATAAATGACATTTAAAAAATAAAGCTAATTATATTTCAACAGACAGGAAATTACTTGTTACTAACGTGGTTGTCAATCCTGAATCAACTGTCTATATACAGTTAGCACACCAAACTCCTCATAGTTTGAGGATACTTGATAATAAAAATAGTTGAAATTTATGTTGCGCTTTAAAGTTTACAAAATGTTATGAAAACATTCATTTGAGCCTCACAATAACCCTGTAAGGTAGATACTAACAAGTATTGTTATAGTCATTTTATAGTTGATGAAACTGAAGCCACAAAGTGACTTGTCTGCAATCCTTGGCTGGTTCCGACTCCAAGTCTAACACTTTATCTGATGTACCTCTTCATGGACTTGAACTGGAATGATAAAGAATGACCAGTCAAGTTTGCTGTTCTCCTAATGTAGAGTCACATGACTGAGTGTAAAACTCTGCTTCCATAGGCAAGATAATTTTTGGATTACAATGACCTAATTTTGAAGTTTTGTGTTATTTTTCCTATATTTTCTGGGGTATATATCTATATTACTGAAAACAATTCTGTACGACATTTGCTCTGTTTTTACTTTTTGGGGGGAGGGGCAAGAAGAGGGCTTGTTGAGGTTACTATTTACACCAGAGGTTTTAACCTCTTTTTATTTTTTTCTTCTGTCACAGACCCATTTGGCAGACTTGTTAAGCCTATGGACACCTTTTTAGAATAATGCTTTTAATGCATAAAACAAAATACAAAGCATTATAAAGGAAACTTAAGGTTAATGAAAATAAAGATGTAATTTTTCACCCACTCATGTTCACAGACTTCCTGGAAAGTAGTTAGTGATTCTTTTGGGACCCAGGTTAATAATCCCTGGCCTACATGGTAGAGTACCCACTTGAAAGTTAAAAAAAATTCCTTTATTTAGGTTTCCCCCCTCTGATGTCTTAAAAAAGCTTCATAGTCTTTCCCCCTTCCCCAAATAGATGATATTTGGAGCAACAATATTAGAATGAATTAATTTTAATGTAGAAGGAATCTTAGAGGTCGTTTAGGCTACCTTCCTCATTTTATGGATGAACACATAGGAAGTACTATGCCCTTGGTATTCAGCTAATCAGTTACAGAGCCAGGATTTGAGCTTAGCCCCCTTTCCCCCTAATCAATGCTTTTTCCATAATATCTCACTGTATCCTGGCTTTGTGTCAGGATGGTATGGTGGTTTTATATTCTGAAGATGTGAGTAAACATCCCAGCTCCTCTATGTAACACTGGACAATTCACTCAAGCTCTCTGGCCCTTGATTTCTAAATCTATTGAATGAGGGGTTAGACTCAATGGCTTTTAAGGTCTCTTTTAGTTTAATATCTGTGACCCAAGTAATTATGAGTCTAACATAAGGTTTGTCAGGTACAGTTTCCTCATTTGATAAGGGTGTTAGACTAAGACATTTTTATGATCTATTCTAGCTCTAAGTATGAGCCAATGAACTTGCATATATATATATATGTTGATATATATATATATATACGCAGATATATATGTGTATGTATGTGTATGTGTGAATGTGTATGTGTGTATATGTATAAACTCTGTTTCTCTAGGCCTAAATAATCTGCTATAAGGAAGGATCCTATATCAGATTATTTCCTCAAAGTATACTCAGCAATCTTGCATAATCTAATTTTTGGATGGGATCTTAGAGGCCATATCAAGGGAGATCTACTAGCTCCTGAGAGAGAGTGGAAGGAAAGGAAACTGAGTCATAGACTGCTTTTTCAAGAATTCTAATGGTAAAAGAGAAGAGAAAAATGGGAGTCTGAGGGGTCAAAAAGCTTGTTTGTGTTTGGAGAAAAGAATGCCTGGAGATATCCAAGCAAAAGAATGAGCTAGTGGAGAAAAAGAGATTGAATATGTATGAGAGGGAAGAAGAGATAATTAATGGATCAAAGCCGTTAATCCCTAATCCAGGGATTAGCCTTGACAAAAAAAGAGGGCTATACCAACCTCAAACCAAAAGGAAGGAGATTCTCGGAATCCCAGCTTCAGTCCAAGTATATCCTCTCCCTAACGCGTCCTTTTCCAGTCGCAGGCGTCTTCACTAGCAGAGATGCTGGAAGAGTTTGCCATTTCCTTCTCGAGTCCATCTCACAGACAGGAAACTGAGGTAAACAGGGTTATAATTCTACGTCAGTAATTAGACTAACAAGGGTCAGCAGATCATAGCTGTTCTGTGACCATACCTGAGAAATGCAAAAAAGAGACGTTTAACTTTACAGCAAAATGTGCAGTTGCACTTTGGGAGAAACACCTTGTTCTTCATTATTTCTTCTCATTCATTCATTCATTCATTCATTCATTCATTCATTCATTCATTCATTCATTCTACAAGCTATTAAATACCTATAATAGTCTGAGCCAGTAAGTGTAGCTAATTCAGAAAATTCTGGCATAGTTCTAGTACGTCTAGGTGAGCATTTAGTTGCTTTTTGTCCTGAACTATAGTATTCCTGATATTTAGTATAGACAAATGTCAGCAAATTAAAATTCTGGTGTGATTAAACATGTAACCATAATTAGCTTTCTTACTAACTCATGTCAATAAGGAATGCTTACTAACCGGAGAATACCTCTCCATTGTTCCCTCTGACCTTTTGAAGGCACTGCTGTAATAATACTTTAAATAACAAAAACTGTGATTCTAAGTAAAAATTATGGATTTTTCTATGGATTCATTTGAACCATAATTGATTGTCTTACATGGAAACCGCACTATGTGATTTATTTGGCACAGTGCTAATATTGGCTAATGTAGAATGTAATTATAACCAGCATGGATCTTTTCAACTGCACTTATGAACCTACCCACAAAGGGAGAGCATATAGGCACTCCCCACAGTGCAGAAATCACTTGGATCTCTGGAAGATATACGCTCCAAGTTTTAATTATATCCTGCTGGAGTTCTCCTTAATTTTATCTTACTTCAGAAGGCTAGATTTTAATATGATAAGGGTGATGCTTAGATTTAGGAAGGAGGTGCATTAACCAGAAATTCTAATATTTTGTGCTGAGCTCTGGTTAAGTATAGACAAAATAGAGCAAAGGCTAGCTGGGCTCTAGATCTAGAATGGGATCAGCTAAAAGGGAGATTAGAAGACAATTTAAGGATCTTTTTGATAACGATGGATACTGTCTCATGCAAGCCCTGAATCTTATATATTCTACTTACCAATTATTCTGACTTTGTAGCTATCTCTTTGAAGTCCTAGGGAAGCATGACTTATATATCCTGCCTCTTCAAATCTGTAAGGAAATAAGGTCAATTGTAAAGAATAAAATTTTAGAGTCAGAAGAAACCTTAGAAATAACCTGAGAAGGAAGTATGGTTTGGTGGGAAGAATGCTGGATTTGACATTGAAGGGAGCTAGATTTGAATCTTAGCTTTGCTCCCTAATAGCCTGTATGTCTTTTGGCAAGTTATTAAATCTCTCTGGGCCTGTTTATTTGTCTATAAATGAGGGAGCTAACCTGATGACCTCTGAGATCTTTCCAGATCTCAGTCTATGTTTCTATCATTTAGTCTAGCTCCTTACCTGAATCAGTATCATTTACTTAGTATGTGCCAGGCTCTTTGCTAAGGGATGGGGATACAAAGAAAGATAAAGGTAGTCCCTGCCACCAAGGAGTTTATAATCTAATGGGGAGATAACATGCAAACAACCAGTACAAATAAGGCATATACAGGAGAAATTGAAAATAAAAGTATTTCCCCCTACTCTTTCATTGACATTTTCTACATGGGGCAAATCAATTTGTTTAGTTTTCCATTTGATTCTTAAAATAAATGATATTATTACCTATGAAAATGAAACACACACACACACCAAAAACCCCCAAATCAACACCCCCAATCAACCAACCAAAACGAGGACAATTTACAAACACAAAGGAAGCACTTTATCCTTGTTTTCCTCGCCCCCCCCTCCCTTATTTCTTCCCTGTCCCAACTCTCCATCCAAAATCACAAGTGAAGTATTTCATCTCAATTTAAAGGGGTTGTGGCTGTTACTCAGAGTGCTATGTCTTTGCAGACCATCAGGTGGCACTCTAAGATAGAACTTCAAACTGGAGCAAACTTGGGCATGACCAGGTTCCTTTTCCAGATCTCCCAGGGTCTTCTGTCGTTTCTGTCTGAGGTCCATCAATAATATAATTTGCTTGGCTAGTGATGCTCTCACTGCTACTCAGTCCCCCAATATCTTTTCCCTTATGAGCATGACCCCAAAACAATTTTTAAATTAAACTTACTGAGTTTACTAAGTTTATTTAATTAAATTGACTGAATTTACTCAAAAGTAAATGAGAATAACTTAAAACTGTGGAATAGCAGAAGATGTTCTAGATGAACTTTCTCTAGTCTCTTCAATGAGGCAAATGGTGGTAGAATTGCTAGGGCACTAAGTCATTCCTACTTCTTCAGGTAGCTAATATGCCAGGGTTCAAATGTGGTGATTCTAATGTCATCAGTGATAAAATTAGTTCATTATATAAATCATATAAATGTTAGCCAAACTGGCCATTTTTCCCTTTTTTCAGTTTTATCCATACTATAAGAATTTTGGATGCATATATCTTTTGATTGATTTGATATCTTTCCATTCATTCTCCCTCCCTGAATTAGGTTGAAAAGATCTTGAAAGAAAGAAATATTCTCAAATGAAGTGGTACATTTTTGTACTACCACACATGAAATATAATAGTTATGTCATTAATACATTTCCTGATGTAGAATTGGAAAAGCTTCATGTAGAAGGTGGAATTTGAGCTAATCCTTAAAGGAAGCTAGGGAAACCAACAGAGAGAGGTGAAAAGATCATTTTAGGTATGAGGGACAGCTAGTAAAAGGATTCAGAGTGGAGAGATGGAATGTTGTGTGTGAGGAACAGCGAATAGGCCATGGTTGCTGGGTCTTAGAGTAGTAGAGGGGAGTAAAGTCTAAGAAGACTGGAAAGGTGGGGAAGTTGTTTTAGGACTTTAGAAGCCAAAACCAATAATTTTTTTTTTTAAGCAATTGGGGTTAAGTAACTTGCTCAAGGTTACATGGCCAGTTATTTCTGGGTGTGGTGCTAAGTATCTGAGCCCAGATTTGATCCCCAGGTCATCCTGACGCTGGGGCGGGTGCTCTTACTCGCTGAGCCACCTGGCCACCCCTAATGATCATATATATATATTTGCTTTTTGGAGGGCAATTGGGATTAAGTGATTTGCCCAAAATCACACGGCTAGTAAGTGTGTCAAGTGTCTGAGGCTGGATTTGAACTCAGGTCCTCCTGACTCCAGGGCCGGTGCTCTATTCACTGTGCCCCCTAGCTGCCCCCAAACCCATAATTTTTTATTTGATCTTGTAGGTAATAGGGAGCCACTGGAATTTATTGATTGGAAGTATGGGGAGGTGGTGTGATATGGTCAGACCTGTGCTTTAGGAAAATCACTTTGGAAGTTTAGTGGAGGATGGATTAGTGTAGGGAGACTTGAGTCAGGGAGACCAACTGGGAGGCTATTTCAGTAGACCAGACATGAGTTGATAAAGGCTTACACTAGGGTGATGTGGTATTATATCAGAGAAGGGGACATGGAGGAAAGGTTGTGATGATAGAAGTAGCAAAACTTGGCAACAGATTGGACAGATGGGGTGCGTGTAAAAGAATAGATGAGGGCAATATTGGGGTTGGGAATCTCGATACAACTTGGATGGTTCTTTCAACAAATGTAGGAAAGTTTGAAAGAAGGGTAGATTTAGGGGGAGAGAAAATTAGCCCTATTCTGGATATTTTGCATTCATTAGTGAGAAAATTATTGTTGGGAAAGCCTAGAAAAATGTCAGCAAATTTCAAGAGGATGCTCCTTATTTGTGACAGCTCACTCTTTACCATCTCCTCTTTTCCCTAACTTTCCTATTTATGTATCCTGTCCATTATTACAGTTTATTGTCTAGTAGCTGGCATGGAGAAGAGGTCTGGATCCAGAGAGGTAGGATTGTCAAGATGAAGGCAGGCACTGCTAAAAATTACAACTTTCTCCCATTTACAGCTCCAGATTGTGTAATAGGAATGCCATGTAGTCATATAATTAACAAAAACTCTGAAAGACACATGGGAGCTTGAGCTCTCAGGTGAGTTATGTGAGGTTAGGAGAAGATAACAGTCAGAGCTAGCATTCAGATAGAACTTTCAGGTTTGCATACCATTTTATATACACTATTTCATTTGATTTTCCTAAAAGTCCTTTGAGGTAAGTCAGAGTCACATCTAGGAAGTACAAAAGATAGCATTTGCACTCAAGATTTTCTTGCCCCATCACTTTATCTGCTATTCTACCTGCTACATAGATGCTTCATTGTAGGGATGTGATGAGGTTGAGGGGGATTTGATGCAGCCCAGAGCCATTGGCATGTCAACCTTTCCCACTCCCCAACTCTTCCAGTGCTAAAAAAAACTGAGGAAAATTAATAGTAGAATGGATTACTTATTACCTTTCTATGTGAATCCATCCATTTCCTCAGATCCTAACCTCTGGAAATTAGGCAGTTTCTAAAGGGCATAGCAGAATAAGATAAGTACTCCCAGCTGCCAAGGCATCTACCTTGTTTACCCTGTAAATAGAAGCCAGCCAGAGCTAGGTTTCCCCAGAGACATGTTCCTTTGTCCTTGGTTTTCCCCTCAGCAAAGAATGGAGTGACCTGATCTTAAAAAAAGTGAGATCTAACCTGTAAACCCTGGTTGAGATGGCTTATGTTTTTCTAACTGATATTGCTGGAGGCAGCTGTCTCTCATTGAACAGCTGGCATTCCTTGGGTATCAGAGAGGTGCGTGATCAGCCATCTCTGAAAGCCAGCTCCTATTCCTAGCTGCAGATGGATCCTGAGGATTAATCTTTCTCCCTAATGATGAAGCAAGAGGGAGGAGATCAGAACTATTAACCCATCTCCTCATTAAAGTGTCAACCAATCAGGGGTGTCTTATATTTGCCAGGGGAAGTCAAAATGTGGTACTGTCAGGCCAATCAGAAGGAAGACAAACCTAGGTGTAAAAGATGCTGTGGGCCCTTGTTCAGGGTCTTTTTGCACAAATAGAGACTGGGCAATAAGACCCCTTTGTTGCCAGGCTTCACACCTCTGCT
>NW_027186304.1:6417127-6436140 GCF_028583685.1 Petaurus breviceps papuanus | reverse complement strand
CTTTCCATAAAGTTTGCCTCATATCTTGTTTTTCACAGAATCAGTTAATGAAGTCAGGTCTGGAGTGTGGATATAGCTATTTAGTAAATAGGACTATGAAATGCTACAACTCTTTTTCGAATTTATTAAAAATTGGAATTATGTGCTTAGTTGACATATTAAAATAAAGCTAATAAGCTAGATATCAATATACTTACTTAGTGCCAATTAGTGCTACTACTTTTCATTCAAACAGCCTTCACTTAGGTGTATCAGATATAGATTACATTTAGATTTAGTAAGACAGTTTTCAGCTAATTAGATGCTGGTAGATTGCTAAATGTTCAGTTATTGAACATTAGTATCTGACTGCCATCTAATTATCTCTAAGTTATATAGGTCATAAATATAAATTCTTATATCCTTACAGTTCAATTGGGCAGTTTCTGAACATCAGTACGCTGAGACTTTTATGAGACCCTGTGGCCACATTATTCATTGGGAATTCTGAATATTGAAAACTTATAAAGAATAGGGATAAGTAGGCAATATTTGCTTCTGAACAAAAATATTAAATTTTTATGCTGAAATATCGGTTGTGATTTAGTTTAATGTTCTCTATTAAAATGAATCTATATTTGTTAGTGATTTTTTTTGTCAATAAAATTATTTGAAAATAAGGAATATTGCACTTTGGATATGATGTTGCAGGATTGTGACAGGTACCTAAAGGAAAAAAAAACACAACTCTTTTGGAAAATGAGTTGTTTGACTTAATTTGCCTATAAATTACTTTCATTTTGTCTCTAAGGGTAAAATAAACTCATATAGGAAGGAATACTTCCTACTGGCGTGTTGGTTGTTAGTGCTGCCATCATTTGGGGGCTTAAAAGATGTAAAGGCTTTGTTGGTTTCCAGGAATTAGATTCTATTTAGGTCTTACTTGGGTCCCCCATGGGAGTCCTGTATGTTACAAGGGGGTCTTAGTGGTCACAACCTAGGAGAGACTGCTTGTGGTGAGGAGTGGGATGGCATATTTGGAAGTAGTGCCCATGCTCCTTTAGATGAAGGGTATCCAAAGAAGGATTCCTTTGTGGCTATTCCTTGGGCACATTCAGTATGGTATTTGGGTTAGCATAGACTACTGTAGTCAGAGACTGGTGGGTTGATGCTTCTTTTCTCCTCTTTTGCCCAAATGGCCTTATTGGATAAGCAGTAGCTAGCTCATGGTATTGATAAATTCTTGGTGGTGGTCATAAAACTGAAAAGTCTACAATTGTGACTCAATATAATGAGTTTGAGAAAATGTTCAACAAAACCGTAAGTAGAGTGGAACTATTGGGGTTCTTCAGGGAGTCGAATTTAGAGGACACTGAAATTTCTTCAGTAGCAAACAGAACTTAGCAATAGATTTGGAAGAGTGATCAGTCAAAATAGGAAATTAGTGTCTAGTTAAATAATGCTTATGATGTACTTACTTTGTACCAGGAACCATACTAGCTCTGGGGACACAGATGGTCCCTACTCTCAAGAAGCTCACTGTCTAAAAGGGGAAGACAACATGTAAACAACTATGTAGAAACAAGCTATGTAGAAGACATATTTGAGATCATCAACAGAGAAAGTACCAGAATTAAGGGGGATCATGAAAGGCTTCCTGTAAACATTGGAAATTTTTCTGGCAAGGTAGAAAATCCGGGAGGAAGAAATGAGGAAGTATTACATTGAAGGCATGGGAACAGTCAGTGAAAATGCCTGGAAGCTGGAGATGGATTGTCTTGTTTGAGGGACAACAAAGTGGCCAGTGTTACTTGATCTCACAGTAAAGGGGGAGAGAGTATAAGGTGTAAGAAGACTGAAAAGGTTGGGTGGCAGCGAGCAGGTTGTGAAGGACTTTGAATGCTATAGAGAGGATTTGGTGTGTGATCCTGCATCAGTGATAGGGAGTCACTGGAGTTTATTGTATAAAGGAGTGACATGGCTAAACTTGTGCTTTAGGAAGATCACCTTGACAGCTGAGTGGAGGATGAACTACAGAGAGGAAAGTTTTGTGGAAGGAAAATCAGCAGGTGATTGGTAATAAGGGCCTGTATCAGGGTTGTGACAGTATCAGAGGAGGGAATGGATTCATATTCAAGAAATTTTTATAAGATGAAATTGACAGAGTTTAGCAAGAGATTAGATATGGTGGGGTGGTGGTGGTGAGTGTGACTGGGAGTGTCTGGGAGAATTGTGGTAACCTCAAAAATAAAGTCAGGAAGAGGGGGAACATTTGTGAAGATAATGAGTTCAGTTTTAGACATGTTGAATTTGTCTTTCTAGGAACAGAAACTGTGAAGAACTTGAGGTGGACTAGACACTGTGAGTTTCAGTATGGAACAGGACACCAAGTTGCTGGCAGGAGCTGGGACCATGGAAGGGGAACCGTGGAAGCTGAGAACCAGCCTTGAGTTAAGATGGAAAGACCTCTCCTTGGGTATTTAATACCAACTGAGAAGATCATGATTTACTAGAGGTGGAGAACTTTGACCTTTACAATTAGATGATTGAATTAAAGGCTTACTAATTAAGAATTATTGGAAACTAATCTCTAATAAAGAATAAAGAAGACTTTTTGATTGAAGAGATTAATGCAACAATGTGACCTCGGGGTGGAGAGCTTTTGACCTCTGTATTTTGTGTCAATTAAGGAGGTTAAGAATGATTGAGTTACTAAATGAATGTACTTTGTTTGAAACTATGTGACAACTTTGGTGAAAACTATGAGGCCATTTTAGCGATAAGTTGCTATGCCATTACATGGTGAATGCTGTAGTTTGATTTCTGTGAATATTTTGCCTCAATTTGTTACTGAACAAATAGAGAGCTCACTATACTGTGTAATCAGAACCTTGAAGCTGTTGATAGCAGGAGTCCTCTGGAAAGCTGCTTGTGCTTGGCTTTACACATACATCACTGGATCAAGGGACCACAGACATCTAAGCAGTCAGACAACTCTGAACATATGACTAGTCAGAGTCTTGATTAGGAAATCAAAAGAGTTTTCTTATGAACAAACCCCAAAAGCAAAATGCCAACCTCCCAGAATATATCACAATGATGCAGCCGTTGATTGACTTAGAGCCAGAAGGCAGGAAACCTACTTGACTCTGCAGGGTTCAAAGGAGATTAATCCTTCAGATATTTACAATGTAGCCTGAGCCTGGAAACCGAACTCCAAAAACACCCAACAAAAATCCCACCTTGCTTCCACTTACAGGTCGGTGCTATGACTATTTCCCATCTCACATTTGAGGAAACTGAGGCAAGCAGAGATTAAATGACTTGCCCCAGGTCCCATAGCTAACATGGATTTGAACTCTGGTCTTCCTCACTCCAAGTCTGGCTTGTACCACCTTGCTGTTTCTTCCATGGGTATAAGCTGCAGAGAAGATGCTGGTTTGCCTTTATAGAGAGAATTTCCTCATCTGGGAGTGGATACGGAGTCCCTGTTCCTTCTCCTCTGCTCACTCTGCCTTCTTCTCTCCTTCCTCCTTGCCTTTCTTCTCCTACAGTGAGGAAGAGGAGGAATAGCAGTATGAGTTCTTGTTGTTATTGATCCTTAACTTTGGAAGAGTGCCCATGGCATCATGGGTAATGTCTTGGTTGGTGAAGGAATTAGATGTAAGTGAGCCAGAGCTGCACCAAGCTCTCAACTGTACTCTCTCTTATAGAGTCACTGAAGTACCGCAGCAGCACAAGTCAAGGCTTTTGCTGATGGCCTGGGATAGAGTGAGTGACCTTGGCGTCTGTGTTCCACAATGCTGCTTTAGCTGCCTCCACGGGCATTGGGAACGCGCTGTTCTCATCTGCCTATTCTGCCAGGGGAAGTTTTCACATACTTGGCATGGACATCCCCCAAATGGTTGGAGTCCTGATGGTCGCTCTCACCCTGTTTTAGCCTGTTTGCTGAGATGGTTTTTTGGAGTGTGGCCACTGCTTGTGTATAACTTCTTTGAGCCACAGGGAGAGTTATGGATAACACAGGGAAGGGCAAACTCCAACAAACTTATAATTAAACCCTTCCAAAAAACAAAGTAATTTCAAACAGTTAATCAAAACAACCAAAAAAAAAGAAAGAAAAGATAAGAATAATTGTGATGCATTAGGGTGCATGAGATTTTGCCTTAGGTTGCTGATATGTGGTTGGGACCACCTATCTTTCCCATGGAGACCATCATTCTTAGCCTGAACTTAATGTCTTTTGCTAGCCCATCATTCTCCCTGGTCTGTCATTGGGTTGCCCTTCTCCTAGGCCTCCCACACCCACCAAAAATCATTAGGATGAAGCTCAAGTGTCCTTTCTTAGAATGTCTACATGTCTAGCATGACTGGGTCCTCTGTGCCCTTCCCACAAGACCACTTTTGGACCAGTTGGAAAAAAAATGTAGTTATGGCTTTACTGCTATCAAAACAACCTTATAATTTAGCATGTTATTGTTTACTAAAAGAAAGGAAGCATACATATTTTAGTTTTAACAAATTAGTGGCAACACAGACCACTGTGGAATATGTCATTAAAAGTCCTTTTAACATTTAAATTTCTTTTGAGTTTCAAAAATAAGGCAATTATCACTAAAATCTGATAATTCCAGACAAACTTAATTCCTTATTTCTTTATGGCAACTAGAATGGTAGACATATTTAGTGTACAATAAAACATTTGAAAGAATCTGTCATACTATGCCTTTGCATATGATGCAGAGGTGTGGGTTAGATGATTGTACAGTTAGGTGGATTTGGAACAAAAGCAATAACTGGACTCAAATAATAGTCATTAATAAATTGGAGTCAAGGTTGAAAGAAGTTTCTGGGAGAGTGCCCCAGAGATCTGTCATGAAGTATGTACTATTTCACATTTTAATCAATGACTTGAATAAAGTCATCCATCTCTTCCTGTCCAATGTGATAGTGGTGCATGTAAAGGACATGAGGACCTGAGCTGGAACATCAAGACTATGGGGCAAGTGTCACTCGTTCCTGTTCCTCCAGTGTTACTAATTGTGTCCAAGAGGTTCAAGGCAATTTATATGACTCTGGTGCTAGGTGTGTTGGAGAAGAATAAGAGTTGAAATTACTTTATTCATTCTAACCCTCATATCAAGGGAACTTGGAGGGAATTCTGATAATGGGGCAAAAGAGATTGGGAAATTTTTTTGAACAGATTTTTATACACCAGCTGAACAAACGCCACTAGGTGGCATGGTGGATAGAGCCTGAAGTTAGGAAGACTTGTTTAAATGGCCTCAGACACTTCTGAACTATGTGACTCGTGGCAAGGCAATTAATCTTTATTTGCCTCGCTTCCCTTATGTGTGTAATGGGAATAATAATAGCACCTACCTCCCAGGTGGTTGTGAGGATCAAATGAATAATAATTCCAAAGTATTTATCACAGTGCCTGGCACATGGAAAGTGCTATATGAAATCAGCTGTTTTTATTGTTATTATTATTTTCAAAAGAATAAAAAACATGTTAATTAGCCCTGAGCAAGTTGGTCGAGATAAAGAATGAAAATAAAGAGAAATTCTTGCAGAAGAAGACAACTTTGGAAAATGTCAACATCAGTGGAAAAGGTGAGGGGAGAAGCAGCCCATCTATAAATAGCAGCAATGGCAGTTTGCAGAGAAGCTGAAAATGACAGCCATGGAGATAGAAGGAGCCCAAAGTAGAATGATTCAGCAGTGAACCATAGTGTCTTCTTAAGGGAAAGAGCTATGAGAGCTGTCCCAGTTAGGAAGCAATTCTTGAAATGTGATTTGCCCCTTTATCTGATTAATATACCTCTCCCACCAGTGGTATAGAGATCTGTGGAAGATAATTTTTCTTTGTGTATAGGAGGAGGGATTTCCCTCTTATTTACTTTGCTATTCTATTTTAATTAAAAACTTGGCTATATTTGAGCCCTAACATATTGGTTTCGAATGGCTTAGATCAGGACTCAAATGGCATAGCTCAGGTTACCCATTGTGGTGCTGTGGTAAAGATTCTGAATGGACTCAGAATCGAAGGGCCTGAGTTCATGCTCCTGCTTTATCTCTTATATTGATGATTAAGGGAGAGTCACTTAACCACATTGCATCTCAGTTTCCTTTACTATAAAAAATGATGAATTTGGATTAGAATGCTTCTAGAGGTACAGTGGATAGATCATCATGCATGGAGTTAGGAAGACTCATCTTTCTGAGTTCAAATCTGACCTCATACACTTGCTAGCTGTGTGCCCATGGGCAGGTCACTTAAACCTATTTGCTTCAGTTTCCTCATCTTCAAAATGAGCTGGGGAGAGAAATTGCAAACCATTCTAGTATCTCTGCCAAGAAAGCCCCAAATAAGGTCAAGAAGATTCAGACATGACTGAAATGACGACACGGGTTCTTCTAGTTTTGAATCTTATGACTCCAAACTAAATATGGATGGTAGTGAGGGGTTCCAGAGTTGTGGAGGGCCCATGCTGTATACAAAGATTAGGAGGTTAGCTAGCATGTTGGATGATAGAGTCCAGACGCAAATTTTTTTTTGAGAGATTAGAAAGATGGGTCAGCCAGTCAGTAGTGAACCAACTAGGAATGATTAAGCTCCTATTATGTGTTGGGAACTGGGCGAAGTACTGAGGGTACAACAAAAGGCAAATGACAGTTCCTGCCCTCAAGAAGCTCACAGTCTAAGGGAGGAGACAACATGGAAAATAACTATGGACCAACAAGATATATGCAGGACAAATTGGGTGTAGTCTTAAAGGAAAAACAATGTTAAGAAGGACTGGCAAAGTTCCTAAGAAGGTGGGATTTTAGTTGAGATCTGAGAGAAGATGGGGAAGTTTGGAGGCAGAGATAGGGAGATGGTTGAGGAATTGGGAGGTTAGAGTATTTGAAAGAGCATCAACATGTATGTTGAATAGGTCAGGAGTTGGGAAGGAGAGGAAAACCATGAGCTAGGTACTGTACTCATTGAGGACAGAAATAGAGTGTCCTGGAGGTTTGAAGAAAATAGGTACCGTAATTTTGTTTGGTTGATAACTATGGATTAAATGAAACTCAAAGGAGGAGAGTTTGTTGTGTGAAAGTAGGGGAAAAACTTGGGAGTGGCAATGGGAAGCAAGGAATATTTCAGCTCCTGCACTATAACCATTGAGTTGGGAGGTATAAATTAAAGTTCAACCAGCGTTGGAAAGGTTGCCAGGGAAGCTGTGTCATTAGTAGGGAGCTAGGTCTCAGTGAGTGCAAGAGAGAAGGGATGAGAAAGGTAAAGCTTTAAGATGAAAATTAATTTGTTACCTATAAAGCAGGCATTCCAGCATTTAGAGATTTGTCCTCTGGTTTTTAGAGGCAGCTGTGTGTGGCTGAAAACACAGGGTGGTGGCCAGAGAATGGAAGGTTCTTAGCTGGTCGGGCTAGCCCTATGGATCTAGAAGTGGCCAGAGAGAGTGCATGGAGTATGATTGAAAGCTCAAATTGAATAAGGTCAAACTGAATAAGGCAAAATTTAATAGAGATAATTGTTAAGCTTTTATACTGGAGATTTAGAAACAAATACAATATGGGGAAAGTGTGATAAGGCAACAACTCCTATGAAATACATCTGGAAGAATTAGACTTCAAGCACAATAGAAGTCAACAGTATGCCACAGGAATTCAAAACATTATTGTTATCTTAGGTTTCAGTAAGAGAAATATTGAGTCCAGTCCATTCTTTCCTTCTCAAGGAATACTAATTATACAATAGCAGTATAGTGGATTAGTCTGTGATAACCAACAAAGAAAACTTCCTTCCCAGTCCATAAATAATTCCTTTGACATCCCCACTCCATTCTGTCTTTTTTGTGTTATCTTTCCTCATTAGATTTTAAGTTCCTTGAGGGCAGAGAGCTGTCTTTCCTTTTGCTTGTATTTGTAACTTTAGTACTCAGCACTTTTATTTCCAGGAACACAGTAAATGTTTAAAAAATGCTTGTTACAAGTCAAATTTAAGATTTTTTGGGGGCATCCAGTTCAAGATATCTAATAGGCAGTTGATGAAACCAGACCTGAAGCAAGAAGAGAGGTTAGGGTTAGATAAGTGCATCTGAGAATCTTTTGATCATAATTGAATCCATGGGAGATGAGGAGATCAAGCTAGATAAGATAGACGGAGAAGAGATGAAGACCAAGGACAGACACTTGAAAAGACACTGACAGTTAGTGGCTATGACCTGGATGGAGATTCAATGAGGAAGACTGAGAAGGCATGGTCAGACAAGTAAGGAGGGGGAACAAGAAAGAGTATTGTCATGAAAACCTGGAGAGAAGGGAGTATTAACAAGGAGTCGATTGACAATATCAAAGGTTGGAGAGAAGTCAAAAAGGATGAAGATTGAGGGCAATTAAATGGTCATTCATAACTTTGGAGAAAGCCATTGGTCATATGTTAAATTGCTGAGGATTCGGAAGAGAGTGAGAAGAGAAGAAGTGGGAAACTGATTGAGGATGGTGTTTCTCAAGAAATTTAGCTACAAAAAAGAGGAGAGATAGAGGATGATTGCTAGTAGGAGACACTGACCAAGTGAGGTTTTTTTAAAGCTGGAGGAAGACATAAACATGTTTGTAGGTAGCAGGGAAGGAGAAGGTAGACAGAGATTGAAGATTAGTGAAAGAATGAAAATATTGCAGGAGCAGTCTGCTAGAAACGATGGAATGGAACGAGACAAAGGTTACTTCTTGAATCAGAACAAATTTTTCATTTTGTTAAAGAAGCGTTCTTTGGAAGTGAGAACACAGGAGGAGCAGAGTGGATGATGGTTCAGTACTCTGAAATGACTTATGTAGCTGTGGCACTGCGAGTGATTTGGGAAATTTTTGAGCGTAGCACTGTGATGATCAGAAGAATGGGGCATTGTTCTGATTTTAATAGACTTTCCCACTAATTTTCATAGGTGTGAGTAAAGAAAGAAAACTGAATAGGCTGGATTTCAGAATGAAATACCTTGAAGCAAAGCTCTGAGGCACTTCACTTGATCCATATTTTTTTTTTGAGAAGTTGCACCAATTTCCTAAATGTAAGCAATTTGCCTTAAAAGGGCTGTCATTTAGTTTCCTACAGCTAAAATGAGACTACTAATATTAAAATTTTGCAGACCCAATTATGTGTATTGGAAAATAATCTGAAAGTAGAGAAGAAACATTATGCAAAGAACATTTATTACCTTGCTCTCTAATTGCTACTAGAAAGCCTTTACTCTATAAATAAATTGAATATAATTAAATAAAAACATCAATTGTAGTGTAGTAGTTAGTAGCAATTCTATATGGCTGCTATTATCAAATAACATTGTGGTCTCCTGCCTCAGTATATGGTTTGACTAGGACTTTGAAGCATCCCTGCTTAGTTTAGCAAATGAATAGGAATTCTTATCAATATAATTAAAGTCAATGGTAGGAACAAAATTATTAACATGTTCAGGATGAAGACTGTGATGTGAAATGCAGAACTTGAAAGAAAAAAAATATATCTTTGGTAAAGATGATACTATGGTTTGGACTATTTTATTGTTGATCCACATATGCAAGCTGTGACCACCTCAGATCCCTCCCTCCACTTGCCCTCAAACAGTTGAAATGCCCTTCATAGAAGTTGAATACTAGTAAAAGAGAAGGAAATTCTCTTCCTGTTTTTCTACCTCTTTATCTTCTTCCTCTTCTTCTTTCATCTTCCAACACCTCAGCTTTTGCCTTTACTACCCAGAATGTAGCTAATTCTTCATTCCATTAATCTTTAGGTACAAATACAAGATCATTGATTTCCTTAGCTTGGAGAACTCATGGTGTGGGAGTTCTTTCCATCTGTAAGTCCTAGAACAGACCTGCACAACTTGTAAACTTCTTTGGCTATAGGTAGGTTATACCAGAGACAAACGATGGTTGGTTGCTGTGGGTCACATGACAAATAGGAGAATGAACAGTGGCAATTCTGTTTTTTTTTTTTTTCACTGGCCCACTGGAAATTCTTTAGGGGGCTACAAGGAGGCCCCCAGGCTGTATGCTGTGCAGACTTGTCTTAGAGAGTTAAGTGAGAGATTTAGTGGTTAAATGAGTTGCCCAAGGTCACACAACTAGTAAGTAGACAGATTACTAAACTTGGAGTCAGGAAGACCTGAATTTAAACTTGGCCCCAGACACTTTATGACCTTGGGAAAGTTATTTAACATTGGTCAGCTTCAAGTTCCTCAACTGTAAGATAGGGATAATAACAATTGCCTGTAATAGTAATGGAATTTAAAGATCCCCCTGTATTGGCTTGGTTTTCAGATTGATTGTGTTAAAACCAAGAGCTTGTGAAACCCACCTGTGGGATGGACTTGTTGACGTGAAAAGAGAGGGCTGGACTGGGAGGAGCTGGCGAAGTGAATTTAGAGAGACACAAGAAAAGAGAGAGGCAGAAGAACTTTTTGGAAGCAGCATCTTGGAGGCAAAAAGAGACGGAGAGGATTGCTGAGGGCCAGTTTGAATTGCCCAGGACTTTTGAGAGCTGCCACCCAGAGCTGCCAAGGACTGAGGAGACATAGCTGTTATGCTGGTACTTTGTCTGTTTTGATGTTGTTTTGCCAGATTTGTTCACTGGTGAAGGACAGTGCTGTTGTTGCAGAGTTGCTGGAACATGGCTGTTGGTTCAGAGCTCCTGAGACTGTTCTGCAGACAGAGAATGAATTAATGAAGACACTGGCAATGTATCTTGTGGCCTTGCTAAGTTTGTCTCCCCAGGAACAAAGATTGCTGAGAACTTGCCTCAGGTCAAGATGAAGAAAAGACCTCTCTTTGGGTATTAAATGCTGTGCTTAAGCTTGTTGTAACTCTGGGGTAGATTCAATTGTGATCCAAGGGTGGGGAACTTTTGACCTTGTTGTGCTCTGTGATTGAACAAATGAATGTACTTTACTTGGAAACTAATCTCCATTTGAGAAGAGGGGCTTTGTGGTTGACTAAATGAATGTACAGCCTATGGGTGGAGTAGCACTTAGAAGAGGGTCTTTGGGATTGACTAAATGAATTAGAATGTCCAGGGCTGGGGTAGTACTTGGAGATTATTGAATTGTACTTGGTGAATGCTGTATTTTGATTCTCTCTGTTCTTAATTTGTCACTGAATAAAATGGAGAGCACCTATACTGTTATTTTGAGACTTGGGAAGTTGCCTTTGCTTGGCATTACACTGCCTTGAAGTGTTATTGTGAAGATCAAATGTGATAATATTTGCAAAATGCTTAGCATAGTGACTGGCAAAGAGTAGGTGCTGAATGAATGCTTATTTTTTTCCCTTCTATCCACTATCACCTAGTTACCTTATATACATATTCATATATATGTGAATATATGTACATATACATATATGTATATAAGTTAATATGTATACATAAAGTGTGTATACATATACCAACATGTGTGTGTATATGTGTGTGTGTGTCTATATATTTAAAGCAATTGGGGTTAAGTAACTTGCTCAAGGTTACACAGCCAGTTATTTCTGGGTGTGTTGCTAAGTATCAGAGCCAGGGCTATATGTATATATTTCTTAACTAAAGCTTTGTATTCCTTCTCTTCATAGATAATGAATGTGTGAAGCTGGGAAAATCACTTAACCTCTCAGGACTCCAGGCAACTCATTTAGACTATAAATTGCAGAGCAGTTGTGGATCTGCAGAAGAAATTTAGGAGCTCCCAAAACAGAATGTGAATATACTCGATACAAAATTATATATATATATATATGTATATATATATATACACACACACACACACACACACACACACACACACATGAGATTGTATGATAGGGTATTTTATGTATTTGACATACTCACACACACTTACATGTAGATTCATGTGAATGTACATGATATGATTATATCAGTCTATGTTATATAGTTCCACATTGTGTTTGTTTGGGCCCAGATTTTTTACTTTATTGTTTTGGTGTATTGCTTGAGATACTGAGAGGATGAATGATTTGTCCAAGGTGCTGCACAGTTAATAAGTGTCACAAGCATGGTTAAACCCATCTTCTTTATGCTAAGGCTCTTCCTCTAGCTATAAAACCATACTACCCTGATCTATATATAGGATGATAGTTCACTTAACTAAAGGAAATGAAATTAATTTGTCTTTTGGTTCCATCTGATTTTTCACATTTTAGAATTTTTAATGTTATAGTTCACACAAAAACCTTAATAAAAGAGCTAGAACTTTTTTTTTCTTATAGGTCAACATTCCAGTAAAGCTTGAAAACCTTCACTGGTCAGCATGACCTTTGATGTCAATGGGAATTCTGTGCTTCAAAGATGAATGCTGACATTTATACACTTTGCAGAATGAGTTCAACTAAACAGAAGTTGAAAAAAAGTTCAGCTAAACAGGAAGTATTTGAAAGAAGTGCTAATATTCTTCAGAAACAGCCAGCTCTCAAATTTAGCTCATCCAGAGTGGCAACAGGAAAATGTAATGGCCATCTAAATAGGAGAGTTTGTTTTTTAAAGGTGGAATGCTGCCTCTCGGTCAGGAACATTTTCTCTTCCTTTCCTCCTGCCTTATAAATGATAATCTATTGTAGGATAAGCTTGTGCCTATAAAATGTTTTCAATAAGTTTATTTCCGGTCTGTGGTTCATCATATGCTGATTGCTCAAGTTTTAGATTATATATAATTTTTAAATTTTCTGTTGTTTTTATCTATGAGTGTTTGCTGTAGTGCGCTATAGTGGAAAGAAAACTGGCATTGGAATCAGGAGACCTGGGTTGTAGTTTTCATTCTAATATTTATTATAGTGTGGCTGAGTCACTTAACCTTTGTAAGCCTTAGTTTCCTTATTTATAAACTAGGAATACTAATGTTTGCCTATTTTACAGGGCTGTTTAAAGAAAGTACATTGTAAAACTTAAAGCATTATATAAATGTTAGATATTATTTATTCTGACCATTTTGCTACCCTTTAGCATCTCCATTAGGCAATATTCAGAGAGATTACAAAGGGCAAAGCCCAACCAAGTGGCTTTTGGTACATACTTAGATGGGTTTCCCAGTATAAACACACTTGCTTTGTTTTGCAAAGTGGTATCAAAGAATTTGTAATGTCTCTTTCCATTCCTTTAAAGCTTGGAAGCCCCTAGTCAGATATAACACTGGCAAAACACCTTAGTTGCAGATTCTCTCTCTCCCTCTCCTATTAATAAAGATAAAGCAAACATTTAAAAGAAAAGGTAAACAAACTTTCTCCTCGACCACAGAGAAAGATTTAATGGTTCTAGGGAATAGCCAAAGAGGATGGAGAAGAGATTTGGAAATAACAACTTGGTATGTATAGGAGGAAGGAAGAGTTCATTAGCACATCTCTCCCAATATTGCATGTGTGTGATTAAGCAAACAGCCTCAGTTTCAGTCATGACCTTGCTCCTTATAGAAGCTGTTTTTTTCTGATACCTTGTAATTTCCCAACTATCTAGGTTTCTCTTTACCTCCCCTTCTTCAGCACAGAACATCTACATGAATCTTTTCAGGAATTGGGCTTCTTTTTATTCTTGTTTTTGCCTAAACTAACTGAACTGACTTTTAATGGCTGCCTGAGGCATATTTATCCTGTGTGATGTTTATCCACACATCATTTCCTAAACCAAACATGAGGGGTCCACCCAATTTATCAGGATCCTTTGTCTATTCTTTTGATATTATAGTTAAAGCAACAGAGTCTTTGGATGTCTGTTGCTTATCTCTTGTTCTCACTATGCCCATTCTTTTTCCTAGTCAAATATATTTATGACATTGTTTATGCAACCTTTCCCATTCAATTCCTTATTTCTAATATATAGCCGAATGCTCATGGTTGCTTTAAGTGTCTCCATTATTGACTTTTATGTGACTCAATTCCAATTCTTTTTTTAAAAATTAAATTATTTATTTTTAGCTTTCAATAATCACTTCCATAAGTTTCAAATTTTCTCTTCCTCCCCAAGATGGCTTGTAATCTGATATGGATTCTACACATAAATTCCTATTAAACACATTTTCACATTAGTCATGTTACATAAAAGAATTATAATGAATGAGAAAAACCATGAGAAAGAAAAAAAAAACCCAAATAAAACAAAACAAAAAAGAAAAATCATCTGCTTTGTTCTGCATTTCGACTCCATAATTCTTTCTCTGGATGTGACTGGCATTTTCCATCTTGTGTTTTTTGGAATTGTTTTAGGTCCTTGCGTTGCTGAGAAGTGCTGTCTACCAAAATCAGTCCCTGCACACTGTGGCTGTTACTGTGTATAATGTTCTCCTGGTTCTGCTCCCATCACTCAGCATCAATTCATATAAGTCTTTTCAGGTTTCTCTGAAGTCTGCCTGTTCAATATTTCCTGTAGCACAATAGTATTCCATTACATTCATATACTGCAACTTGTTTAGCCATTCCCCAATTCATGGGCATCCCCTCAATTTCCAGTTCTTGGTCACCACAAAAAAGACTGATATAAATATTTTTGTACATGTGGGTGCTTTTCCCATTTTTTTTATGATCTCTTTGGGATACAGTCCTACAAATGGTATTACTGGGTCAAAGGGTATGCCCATTTTTATAGCCCTTTGGGCATAGTTCCAAATTGCTCTCCAGAATGGTTGGACCAGGTCACAGCTTCACCAACAATGAATTAGTGTTCCAACATTCCCAAATCCTCTCCAACATTTATCATTTTTTTGTTTTGCCATGTTAGCCAATCAGATAGGTGTGATGTGGTACCTCAGAGTTGTTTTGATTTGCATCTCTCTAATCAATAGCATTTTTTCATATGACTATAAATGGCTTTAATGTCTTACTCTGAAAACTGTTTGTTCATATCCTTTGACCCTTTATCAATTGGGGAATGACCTGTATTCTTGTAAATTTGACTTAGTTCTCTATATATTTTAGAAATGAGGCCTTTATCAAAGGCTCTGGTTGTAACTCAATTCCAATTTTTCAGATGCTATAGCATTCTATAACTTGAAGGTAGACAACAGCAGAGGAATATGGGTGTTTAAAAGTGGGTCTTTTTTTCTGAGAAAAGTTTGGTGTCATTAATTTTCTCCATATGTTGAATGGAAATCTACTTCCTAAGTCCTAGATTTCCATCTTTCTGGGGACAAACAGAACAATTCTAATTCTTCATTCATGTGAAAGCCCTTATAAGTAGATGGTGACAGTGATCATACTTCCTGTCTTTTCCATGCTAAATCTCCCTAATTATTTCAACCTATCCTGCATAACATGATGTCAAGTTCTCCTGAACCATAGTAATTATCATTCTCTAGAAGTACCCCAACTTGTCAATGTTTTTCCAAATGTATTGTATCTAGAACTATACCCAGAACTTTAGAAATATACTAGGTGTTATCTGATTCTGAACACTATGCATCTATTAATGTAGTCAAAATTCATATTAGCTGCTTTGTCTGTTGGGGGGAAAAGTTGAAATATCTTTTTAAACTTGTGTTTACTTTGAAGGATAAATACACTCCAGTATGGAGTCACATTGTTATGACTGGTGTTCTTAGGGCATATCTCTCTTTGGTATTGGGGAGGGAGTTCAGTTAGCATGGTCAGATAACCTC
The DNA here is from genome assembly GCF_028583685.1 of Petaurus breviceps papuanus. Lineage (NCBI taxonomy): Eukaryota > Metazoa > Chordata > Mammalia > Diprotodontia > Petauridae > Petaurus > Petaurus breviceps. The sequence continues at coordinate 6,420,520 of NW_027186304.1, read as the reverse complement.
AGGTCAGATTTGAAACATAGCTTTTAGTGACCATAGTTTTGATATGACCTATGAATGGACTTTTGAACAACAAAACAATACATTTATTGACAATAGACAGTCCATAGAAAACAGTCTTACTCCCTTGACACACACCCCTATGCCTCAGACCACCTCACTCAGACAAATACTTGCCAACTGCACACACAATTTAGAATAAATCAGGGAAATACCCAGGAGCTTCAGAATACCACACCTGCCATCTCTTAAAGCTTTCTGAGTCTTACCTAGCTACTATATTTTCCCCATGTATACTTTTTAAAAAAATTAAATTAAAAAATTTTAATTAGCAAAAATTTATTTTCTTTGCCTCTTCTCCTCTCCATGAATGTGGAGGACCCCTTGTAATATGTAGGCATAGTCAAGTCAAACAATTCCCACATTGGCCATGTCTCATTCGACTCCATATTTTCATCACCTCTCTTTCAAGAGGTGGATAGCATATCAAGGTTGGTCACTGTGTTGATAAGAATTTTCAAGTCTTTCAGAGTTGTTTGTATTTGTAGTGTTATTGTATCAATTGTCCCCCTTGCTTCGCTCACTTCACTCTTCACAATTCATTCACGTCTTTCCCAAGTTTCAGGGAAACTCTCCCAGTCATTATTTCTTATGGCATTAAAGTATTTCATTATGTTCATACACTATGATTTGTTCTGTCAGTTCCCAATTGATGGGTATACTCTTGGATTCTAGTTTTTTTGTTACTTTAAAAAGAGTTGTTATAAATATTTTTGTGTATATAGGTTCATTTTTTTCTTTGATCTTTTTGGGGGTAGTAGTAGTGATGTATTTACCACTCATCACATACTTATACCAGCAGTGCCTTTATCACTTTCCTTGTTTCAATACTCTTGTGTTTTATGTGCATGTTTCCATAGAACTACATATACTCCTTGACCCCACCCAAACATATTCTGTCCTTACATCCCAGCCTTGCAATAAAGATATAACTCAGAAAAAAAGAGTACCAAGAGCAAAGTAACATGATACTCATTTCTCAACTCTAAATTTTCACTGGCTGTGTCCCACGCCTGGAATTTTCTCCCTCACTATCTTAGCCTCTTGCCTTCCCCACCTTGCTTCAAGTCTCAGATAAAATCCTACCTTCTGTAAGAAGGCTTTCCTGGTCCTCCATAGTGCTAGTGCCTTCCCTCTGAAATTATCTCTAAGTTATCCCATATATGAAAATGGTTGTTTTAATGTCGTTTCCCTTATTAGACTGAGAGATCCTTGAGGGCAGGGATTGTTTTTGCCTTTCTTTGTTTCCCCAACATTTAGCACAGTGCCTGACATATAATAGGTCTTAATAAAAGCTTGTTGACTTGGCTTATTATAGATAATTGGGCCCTTTTATTTGGCTATGATTATCCTTAGAGAAGTACTAAACAAAATAATGAATTATGAAGAAATGTGCAGTCCTCCATATCATCAGCATATAAGTTAGGTACCAGTAAGTTTAGATATATAACATTTTAAGAAATGAACAGAAATGATATTTTAAAAATTTATTTGTTTTTAGTTTTCAATATTCATTTCTACAAGATTTTGAATTCCAAATTTCTCATCTCTCCTCTCCCCCCCACATCAAGACAGCATGCATTCTGATGGCTCCTTCCCCCAACCTGCCCTCCCTTCTATCATCCCCCCTCTCTTAGTCCCTTCCCTTTCTATTTTCCTGGAGGGCAAAATAGATTTCTAAACCCCATTGCCTGTATATCTTATTTCCCAGATGCATATAAAAACAATTTTTAACATTTGTTTTTAAAACTTTGAGTTCCAAATGATTTCCCTTCTTCCCTCCCCTCCCACCCTCATTGAGAATGCAAGCAATTCAATATAAGTTATGCATCTGTAGTCATACAAAACACTTCCATAAAGTCATGCTGTGAAAGACTAACTTTATTTCCCTCCATCCTATCCCTCCCCTGTTTATTCTATTCCCTTCTTTGATTCTATCCCTCCTCAAAAGTATTTGCTTCTCATTACCCCTTTTCCCAAACTACCTTCCCTTCTATCATTCCCACATCTCTTATCCCCTTCCCCCCTACTTACCTCTAGAGTAAGATAGATTGCCATACCCAATTGAGTGTGTATGTTATTCCCCCTTTAGCCAAATCCAATGAGAGTAAGGTTCACTCATTCCCTGTCACTCCCCACTCTTCCCCTCCACTGTAAAAGTTTTCTCTTGCCTCTTTTATGTGAGATAATTTACCCTATTCTACCTCTCCCTTTCTCCTTCTCCCAGTATATTTCTCTCTCACCCTTTAATTTTATTTTTTAGATATCATCCCTTCATATTCAACTCACCTTGTGTTCTGTCTCTCCGTCTCAGTATATATATATATATTATCTCCCACTACCCTAATACTGAAAACGATCTCATGAGTTACAAATATCATCTTTCCATGTGGGAATATCAACAGTTCAACTTTAATAAGTCCCTCATGATGTCTCTTTCCTGTTTACCTTTTCATGCTTCTCTTGAGGCTTGTATTTGAAAGTCAAATTTTCCATTCAGCTCTGGTCTTTTCATCAAGAATGCTGGAAAGTCCTCTATTTTATTAAATTTCCATATTTTCCCCTGAAGAATTATACTCAGTTTTGCTGGGTAGGTGATTCTTGGTTTTAATTCTAGCTCCTTTGACCTCTGGAATATGATATTCCAAGTATTCTGATCCCTTTATGTAGAAGCTGCTAAATCTTATGTTATCCTGATTATGTTTCCACAATACATGAGTTATTTCTTTATGAGTGCTTGCAATATTTTCTCCTTGACCTAGGAACTTTGGAATTTGGCCAGAATGTTGCTGGCAGTTTTTATTTTGGGACCTGTTTCAGGAGGTGATTGGTGGATTCTTTCAATTTTTATTTTATCCTCTGGTTCAAGAATATCAGGGCAGTTTTCCTTGATAATTTCTTGAAAAATTTTTTCTAGGCTCTTTTTTTTATTATAGATTTAAGGTAGTCCAATAATTTTAAAATTATCTCTCCTGGATTTATTTTCCAGGTCAGTTGTTTTTCCAATGAGATATTTCACATTGTCTTCTTTTTTTCATTCTTTTGGTTTTGTTGTCTAATTTCTTGATTTCTCATAAAATCATTAGCTTCCATTTGCTCCATTTCCATTTTTAAGGAACGATTTTCTTTAGTGAGATTTTTTTACCTTCTTTCCATCCATCCAGCTCTGCCTTTTGAGGCATTCTTCTCCTCACTGACTTTTTGGAACTCTTTTTTTTTTTAAGCAATTGGGGTTAAGTAACTTGCTCAAGGTTACATGGCCAGTTATTTCTGGGTGTGGTGCTAAGTATCTGAGCCCAGATTTGATCCCCAGGTCATCCCAACACTGGAGCTGGT
>NW_027186304.1:6412505-6417117 GCF_028583685.1 Petaurus breviceps papuanus | reverse complement strand
GGGTTAAGTAACTTACTCAAGGTTACATGGCCAGGTGTTTCTGGGTGGATGCTGAGTGTCTGAACCCGAATTCGATCCCTCAGGTCGTCCTGACACTGGGGCCAATGCTCTTACTTGCTGTACTACCTGGATACCCCTAGTCTACTTTTTAAGGTGTTATTTTCTTCAGTATTTTTTTTGGGGTCTTCTTTAGCAAGCTGTTGACTTGTTTTTCATAATTTTCTTGTATCACTCTCATTTTTCTTCCCAATTTTTCCTCTATTTATCTTACTTGATTTTCAAAATCCTTTTTCAGTTATTCCATCATCTGAGACCAATACCTATTTTTCTTGGAGGCTTTGGATATAGGAGCTTTCACTTTGTTGCCTTCTTCTGGTTTTATGTTTTGGTCTTCTTTGTTGCCAAAGTAAGATTCTATAGTCTTATTTCCCCCCATGCTGTTTGCTCATTTTCCCAGGCAATTACTTGACTTTTAAACTTGTTAACTAGGGCTCTGTTTCCGGTGTGAAGGGTGTGCTGTCCCAAGCTTTAGGGGTTTTGTGCAGCTGTCTTCAGAGATACTTCTAAGACCTATAAATTTTCAGTTTTTCCAAGGTGGTATGATCAAAGGAGAGGTGTTTACTACTCTCCTGGCCTGTGAGTGACGACAAGCACTCCTTTCTGCCTTGGAACTGTGAGGAGGATCCCTCTCCACTGTTGCCACAAGGTCCATCAGGCCATTGTTCCTCCTCACCCCAGGGCCACCACCCAGGACTGTGACTCAAATCTAAGCATGTGCAAAGGATGAGGATCCTGCCTCAGCACCAGCAAGGAGATTCCTGCAATTGCCCTCTGATCAACTGCATGACCCACCCACTATCTGTGCTTTGAAAGCTCCCAAAGTAGCTGCTGCAGCTGCCCTGGCCACCAGTAATTCTGTTGCCTCAGCTACCACCACTGCTTCCCTGGAACTGGGGTCAGACCACACTCCTCTCTCATCCAGCTCTGACATCCCTTTCTTACTGACCATCTGAGTTGTCTGGTGTTTGTGGTTTGAGAAGTCTGGAATCTGCCACCACTGCCAATAATTCAGTTCCCTTGGGCTTGCTCCAGGTTTGCTGGGGCTGTACGTGTGCTGATGCATTTTGTGTTGGACTGCTTTGCTCTCCCAGCCTGGTGCAATAGACCTTTCCTGTTGACCTTCCAGGTTCACTTGGGCTGAAAATTTGTTTTACTCTGTCATCTTGTGGGTTCTGCTATTCTAGAATTTGTTTAGAGTCATCTTTTACAGGTATTTGGAGGGATTTGGGGGAGATCTGAGGCAAGTCCTTGATTTACTCTACCATTTTGGCTTTGCCTTACCATGTGATATTTTAACATTTAAAAATTACAATAGTAATATATTTCCTTGTTTCTAAATAACTATTGGTATGCATTGTGCTATGAAAAGTTTACATAGTAGGAGTTTAATAAATACTTGTTTATCGATGATACAAAAATTTGGCTAACGATATTATAGAACTGTGCTCCTATCATTACCATAAATTTGAGCAAGAGGTCAATTTTAGTCAATTCAGCATTCTGAAATCTTAGAGTTGGGGAAATGTCACAGATTTCTCCTGTATCTAGCTCTTTTGTCTCAAAACATCATTAGGTTTTCTGCTGGAAAGGTGTTTTCTCCAAGAAAAACTAAAATCACTCTTGGAGACAAGAATATAGGAAAAGTGACAGGTATCATTAAAACATCTTTTGAAAATGCTCATGTGAGAGGATAGGAGTGTGTCTAGATTTCAGCTAGCATTCACAGTAATAAGCAGTTTCTGCTTAGGCTGCAAGATTACTTTTCTTGCTTTATTGTAACTTCTGGGGAGACTTGCCAAATTTCTATATGCACATTTTATCTGAAAAATGATTGTATGTGCATATGGAGTAAAACACCCCCAGATAGTTTAGTAACTGATGAAAAATATATATTTTTGTTAAAAAATCTGACACAAAATAAGACTTATGTGGAGATGTGGGTATCAATGCAGCATATTGTTTTCTTTTGGATGAATGAGCCCCTTCTTTGCCTTCAGAATGCTTACAATTTATTAGGTGGATAAGAAATAGACACACTCAATTATAATATAAAGTAGAATTTAAAAGTACAATGAGAGATGTATAATGTTCCATACTCATATAAGGTTAAATATTAGATCTTAATTAAATGAGAATTAATCTAACTTGAAATTTGATTGTTGTACTCCATTATCATACTTTCCCTTCTTTTAAAAATTTATGGTTATTTTGCATCCACTTCTTTTGTTAACCATCCATAGGTTTGTATTAGTTCTCCACATTCACAGTTGTTTTTCATTCATATATTTGGAGGGAATTAATGTCATAATAAGCACCATCTTTTGATAAGAAAAGGATGTAGGAGTCGATGATGGAATAGAAGCAGGACCTCCCCACTGCTCCAGCTTCCACATTAACCAATCCATGTATAAAGGGGACTCTAAACAAACTTTGGAGCTGCAGAACCCACAAAATGACACAGAGAAGCTAACCTCTCACTGAGGACAGCCTGGCAGGTCAGCAGCAAGCGGCCAGCACAATGCTCTGGGAGCTGAGCCCAGCCCTATGCCAAGGCTTTAGCCCCAGGGCTGGTTGGAGGGACTCCATATCAGCAGCAGCTGTGGCCGTTTCTGAAATTATCAACAAATAGATGCGAAGGATAAAGTGAGAGGTCAGTGCAGTCTGGACTTTGGGAACCAGTAAGAGGGCGTACACAGGCTTTTGCTCCTGGGGCGACAAGTCACTGAGCCACCAGCACAGCAAGCCAGTGCCACGTGGCAGCTTCAGCTCCTGGCCTGCAGAGTGTAGGGGGCCAAGCACCAGTCTGAGGGGCAATCACTCTTGCTTTAACCTGCTTGGATCTGGATTGCAGTCTAGGGTGGAGGTCCTGGGGTGTGTGTCCAGCTTGCCAGAGTGTGTGGAGACCTCAGAGAAGGCACCCATCTAATACCTCTGGCAGCTGAGAAAACCCCAGCATTTGGGACGAAAGCTCCCCTGTCTTGTGGCAGAGTCCTACTGTGGCAAAAAGCCCAGGGATCAAGTGACTGAGGGGCAACATGACCAGGCAAAGGAAACAAAGCAGACAGAAGATTCCAATATTACACTCCTATTTTGGGGATAAGAAGGAGCAAAGCATGGAACAGGAGGAAGACAGTGAAGTCAGAACTCCTGCACCAAAAGCTTCAAAGGAAAATATGAGCTGGTTATAGGCCATAGAGGACCTTAAGAAGCAGATAAGAGAAGTGGAGGAAAAATTGGGAAGAGAAATGAGAACAATGCAAAAAAATTACGAAATGAGAGTCAACAGCCTGACTGAGGAAAATAATACCTTAAAAAACAGACTAATTCAAACGGCAAAAGAGGCTCAAAAAGGCAATGAAGAGAAGAATGCCTTAAAAAGCCGAATTTGCCAGATGGAAAAAGAATCTCAAAAGCTCAATGAGGAGAATCATTGCTTCAGAATTAGATTGGAGCAAATGGAAGCTAATGACTGTGCGAGAAATCAAGATGCTGTTAAACAGATCCAAACAAATGAAAGAATAGAAGGCAATGTGAAATATCTCATGGGAAAAACCACTGACCTGGAAAATAGATCCAGGAGAGATAATTTAAAAATTATTGGACTACCTGAAAGCCATGATAAAAAAAAATAACCTAGAAATCATCCTCCAGGAAGTTCTCAAAGAAAACTGCCTTGATGTTTTAGAACCAGAGGGCAAAATAGAGGTTGAAAGAATCCACCGATCACCTCCTGAAAGATCCCAAAAAGAAAACTCCTAGGAATATTAGAGCCAGGTTCCAGAATTCCCAGATTAAGGAGAAAATATTACAAGCAGCCAGGAAGAAACAATTTGAATATAGTGGAAACACAATCAGGATAACCCAGGATCTGGCAGCTTCTACCCTGAGGGATTGAAGGGCTTGGAATATGATATTCTGGAAGTCAAAGGAGCTGGGATTAAAACCAAGAGTCACCTACCCAGCAAAATTGAGTATCATGTTTCAGGGGAAAATATGGTCATTCAGTGGAATAGAGGACTTTCAAGCATTCTTGTTGAAAAAACCAGAGTTGAATGGAAAATTTGACTTTCAGATACAAGAAGCAAGAGAAGCATGAGAAGGTAAACAGGGAAAAGAAATCATAAGGAACTTAGCAAAGTTGAACTATTAACATTCCTACATGGATAAAACAATAATTGTAACTTATGAAACCTTTCTCAGTAGTTGAAGGGAATATATATATATATATATGTATATATATGTATATATATATAGTGTATATGGGCATATGTTTACAGGTATACATAGAGGGCACAGGACCAATTTAACAGGAAGGGATGATACTTAAAAGGTGAAATTAAGAGGTGAGAGAGGAATACAATGAGAGGAGATAGGGAGAGACAGAATGGGGTAAACTATCTCATATAGAAGAGGCAAGGGAAAATGGTTACAATGGAGGGGAAGTATATGAAGGCAAAAGAGAATGGATCAACCTTATTCCCATTGAATTTGGCTCAGGGAGGGAATGAAATACACCCTAAACAGGGTATCTCACCCTCCAGGAGAGTAGGGG
>NW_027186304.1:6386471-6412405 GCF_028583685.1 Petaurus breviceps papuanus | reverse complement strand
AGAGAATGGATCAACCTTATTCCCATTGAATTTGGCTCAGGGAGGGAGTGAAATACACCCTAAACAGGGTATCTCACCCTCCAGGAGAGTAGGGGGGAAAGGGATGAGAGGGGGGATGATGGAAGGGCGGGCAGGCTTGGGGGGAGGGAAGTTGGAAGCACCCACTTTTGAAAAGGGACAGGATCAAAGTAGAGAATAGAACAAGTGGGAGGTGGGATAGGAGGGAGGGAAATATAGTCAGTCTTTTACAATATATGTACTATGTTATTGTTTTGCATTAGCCACACATGTACAACCTATACTGAACTGCTTATCTTCCCAGTAAGGGTGGGTGACAAGGGAGGAAGGGAATGAATCTGGAATTCAAAGTTTTAAAATCAAATGTTTATATATATATATATATATATATATATATATATATATATACTATTATTAATACTATTTTACATGTAATTGGGAAATTAGATATATAGGCACTGGGGCATAGAGATCCACTGGAAAAGTTGAAAGGGGTATGGGAGAAAATATGGGAGACAGCAGATTGGAGGAGGGGATATCCTGTGGGACTGCTGTTTTGGGGTGGTGGGTAGGGAGAAAATTTGTAACTCAAAATCTTGCAGAAATGAATGATGTAAATCAGAAGTTAATAAAGCATTTGAAAAAAAATAAGAAAAGGGGGTGACCCATCTTATTGTTATAATGATTGACACAGACAATCTGAGTATATGTAGACACTCCTATTGAAAGAATAGAGGAAGACCTCTAACATTGAATGAGTCTGTAATAGAGAATTTATGTGAAGAGATACATAAATATTATACATTATGAAAAGGCATGGAACAGTAGTGATGCTCATTAGTGGCAAGAAAACCGAAAGCTTTGTTTAATTTATAAATTGAATTAATAGGTCATCTATGGCTTTATTGAAGTTGTTTATGTTTGATAGCCCAGAGGCCATGGCAGATCTCCAGCTTTATTCTACTAGAGATGTCCCTCCAAGGTGACATAAACTCAATGATGACCATCTGGTCATTTCAACAGTTATGGTTCCCTATTAATATTAACCAACACTGCTCCTCTTGTACACACGAAAGACTTTCTTGAACACTTTTCTAAGATCTAAGTAAACACTATTTGCAGTGTTTTTAGCTCTCAGTCTAATATTCTGATAAGAAGGAAAGCATTACCTGTTCTTAATGAAGCTGTGTTGCAGCTTTCATCAAAGTTTTCCTTTCTATATAATTTACAGTCCTCTTAATGACACTATGGAAGCTTGCCAGGCATCTAAGTCAAACTTAATGGTTTATATTTTGCAAACTCTATTTTATTCCCTTTTTTGAAAATTGGGACAAGATTTACTGTTTGTTTGGGAAATACCTCTATGATCCTTAATGATCTTTCAAAGTTCACTAATGGGGCTCTGCATTCACACAGATCCATTTTTACCTCATGCTGGATAGAGTTCTGGACCTGGAGTTGGGAAGACCTGAGTTCAAATGTAATCTCAGACACTTACTCTCTGTGTGACCATGGGCAAGTTATTTAAGCCTGTTTGCTTCCGTTTCCTCATCTGCAAAATGAGCTGGAGAAGGAAATGGCAACCTACTGCAATATCTTGGCCAAGAAAATCTGAATGAATTCATAGTCAGACACAACTGAACAACAGCAAAGTTAAATGATTGGAACTTTGAGGGCAACTGGTTGTTCTTTTACAGCTTTACTTGGTTTAAAAGCTGCTTACTAGCCATTCTTATTTTCTATTTCCTAAACTAATGATCCTTGTCAGAGAAAACAAAAGATACAAAGAGAGTACTTCTGCTTTGTTCTCCATTGTCTCTTATTATTGAAACATCCACCTCAAATAGTTGACCTATTCTTCTTCTTCTTTTTGATACTCTTTATTGCCATACCTAAGAATGTCCTTTGTACTTTCCTTTGCGTTCATAGGCAGCCTCAGTTCTTTCTCAGGTTTAGCATTCCTGATACCATTACTTCAGAACTGTCTGATACTGTGTTTTTCATCCTTAGTTATCTGCCCATACTTTTATCTTCTCTATATAATTTAACAATATAAGTTGGTAGTCAAATTCTCTCTGCATTCCATTTCACTCTATAAATATTAAACACCTGCTAAATATAAAGTCCTCATGATGTAATGGATAGAGTGTTGACCTTAGAGTCTGGACTTGAGTTTGGGTTCTGTGGCCTGGGCAAATCATTTACCTTCTCAGTGAGTTTGACACATTTTTTTTAAGGGGGAATTTTAAGTCACAGAATAATTACTTATCCAATTTAGGGGGCATTTCTTTACTAGAAGCATCTTGTACTAGTGAAATCACAGGTCTGCCTCCACAAAAAAACAAAAAAAAAAACAGATGTGAAAAGGTACTAGGCTTTTTCACACAGTGATCTCTATAGACTTGTCTCTGTAACTGCACTTTGACCTTCTCATTATGATTATTTCTCTATATGTCTTCCAAACTTCATTCCTGGGGATTTTTCATACCTTCAAAGCTAATTTTCTCTATAGAATTTACATCCAGGGGAACTTTCCTTATAACCTTTGGAAACCTACTCCTCCACCTCTGACAATACCACTTTCCTTTGCTACTCTAAAATAAACCCTAAAACACAACGGGCCCTTTTCCCTAAGGGTCTGATTATGCCAAGTTCGGCTCTTGTGATTATGGAATGCTTTCTTGTAGTCCAACGCATTTGAGTTCCAATGCAAACTTGTTGTTTGGCTTGTGCTGTGCTGTCAGTGAGTGATGGAGAATGGAGAAGGGACCTCTGACTTAACTCAGTGTTTTAGGGATTATCCTTCTCTGCTGTCAGTACATATAAATTTTGTGACATCTCAGAAGATGGAGGACTAGAAGTTACTTCATCTCTTGTGCATAATTCCTATTTGGGAGAGTAATGAGGATCTGAGAAAATGTCTGCTCCTTCCTTCATCTTGTTGGCCAATGACTTATTGGCATTTCTATACAATAGTAATAAGTGGCAAGAAGAAAGAAAAATTTCACTCAAAATGACTCAAAAATACACATAATAACAGGAAGTTAATCTACCAATGTAATGTACATGCAAGATTTATATAAATACAACTGCCAAGAACTTTATGGAAATAAAGGAAGACAAATAGCAATGTTTCTTAAGGTCAAGAATGTAATTTATTAAGACAAGGTCTTACTTTTTGGCAATAATTTTTGGGACAACTGAAAGCAGTTTGGCAGAAATTAGACTTAGACCTACATCTTACACAATATGCTACAATATACTCAAAATAGACAAATGACCTAAATAGGAAAGATTTAACATCATTGAAAATTGAGAAGAAAGTACTCTTTACAAATATATGGGTGAGGGGGGGAACTTTTAATGAAACAAGATAAGGAGGAGATAAGAATGAATGAATGAATGGCCTGTGCTAAGTGCTGGGTATAGGAATACAAGCAAGACAATTTCTCCCCTGTAAGTAGCTTACATTCCAATGAGGGAGACAAAACATACAGGGGGCCTAGAATTGGAAAGCAGTTGGGCAGATTAGCCAAGGTTATTTTGTATACATGATTTGCAACTGGGCAGTAAGAAGTATAGTAACTTGATTCTGGGGAAAGATAAGGTAAAAGCAAATCTATTAGATACAATAGACAATTTTGATTGCAATTTTAAATAAAAAAATTAAATATTAAAACAAAAAATGCTTTTCATGAATGAAATCAGTGGTTCTTCCTACCTCATTATATTTGTCTAAATTCGTAGGATTTGACAATTCACTTTTAATGCCATGTGATTATTAACATAATCCTAGTATAGAAATACAAACAGAAAATAAGCTATAGCAGGAATTAAGGTTCTCCTTGCCTTTCCTTACTCTAAGTCAGCCTGAATGAGGATAGAAAAGGAAGAAATGGGTGTTTTAAAACTAGCAAGTACTATGAGGAAATAGGAAAGGGCAAGGATGGTGACCTAGAGCTATTTTTTATCTCATCTAATGGTAGATAATGATTTTATTTTTGTTTGGTTTGTACCACATTACTTGGCTCAATTTTTCTCAGTCTTTTACTCCCTTTCACATAATCTTTTAGTCTTTTTAGCCTCAACTGCTCTGCCTCTGCTTCCTATAGTGTTATTTAGGTTCATACCTGACCTTATAGAGTGTTCTCAGTTCTTGCCCTGTTTTCCTTTGCTCTTAGCTGCAGAGACAGCAGTCCAACATACCCTTATTCATTTCTGGCTCCCCATGTGACTACCCAAGAGGAATTTTAAGAGCCAACTTGTCTCTTTCTCCCCTCTCCACCCCTACTCTTCTTGAAAAAGGTCTCAGCCTTGAAGTTAAAACAAAACAAAAACCCCCTGAGGATTCTGGGAAATATATGTCTATATACTTTTCCTTATTTACCTGTGTCTCTATGATCCTTTTCCCCTTTTCATTCTGTAATGGTCTTGTACATCTAGGTTAAAACACATTTTGGGGGGCTACTTTCCCTATCCTTTTTCTGATCCACATTAAGCCCAACACCTTCCTATACTAGTTCACTAAGGATACTTGCATTTCCTCACTGCTATGAATAAGTTCCAAAACAAAATCTGACTTTAAGGAGGTAATAATTTCACAGGAATAATGTTATAATTGAAAGGTATATTTCTTAGTGGCTGAACTTGTAATCATAAACTTTTAAATCTGGTCTTCATAATGATATGAATCTACAGAAATTGTAGGGACTGTAGTGAACAGAATTTAATGGGGCTGATTTGGGCTGAGTTGTTTGGATATGCTAATAGATTTGATCTGTAAAGCCCTGAACTTTAATTATCAGAGTGAGTCCTGATATTTGTGACTGCTGGTTAGGTCCTGAAAGAGGAAAGAGGATGCCAACTGAGAGTTGAAAGCAGACTCAGGCTAAATTGGGGAGCTAAATGTGACGCCATGATGTGCTGTGATAAATGCCTGGTTCTCTTCAAGAGTCATGACCAATCTTACTAAGCAAATGTTCAGCTGTACATGTTACATACACCACCGTGCACAAGAGGGCACTGTGGATTTACTACATATATGCCCTCGTTTCTTTCTGGCCCACAGAGCAGTTGAAAGTCATCTTGCCTTTATTCGTAGGTTCTTCCTATTGTATGGATTGATATTTCAACCAATCAGTCGGTGACTGGTACCCCCATCATTACTCGTATTATTTACATAACTGGTTGTCTGTCACATTGCTTCACTTCTAATAAAAACACATGCCATGATAAACATTTAATTGAATTACATAAATGATAAGAAAAGTGGAAGCCTTACTTGTAAATACATAGACATAGACTGATGTGCCAAGAGATCCCCGGACTCAGCCTCTCCCAAAACCTAAGGTGCTATGAATTTTAAAGTCTGACTTTCACATTCTTTAATCTAGGGTTTGTATATTAAAGCATACATTCAGTTCTCACCTCAGTTCCCACTAAATGAATCCCGCTTACCCCAACTCCCATGGTCTATACCTCCTGAGGTTAGATTCTGGATCATTGTTGTAAGAGGGGTGAGGACTGTTCATCAGCTTCTCCTTGGTGCTGCTTCATATGAAAGTACTATGCTACCCAGGTCCTATTCACCTCCCATTTTCTCAATAAATGAAATTTAAATGATTTTTGCTTTTATTTTTTATTTGTTTTTGCAACCCGCGTTACTGATAAAATATAGGTAAAATACTCCAACCTCTACTCATGTGGCACAGCCTCATAATCATAAGTTTAGCATTCATAGTTATAGGGGTTGTGGTGACCTGGGTACATTTAAACCCCTTCTTCTTCTTCTGTCTTCAAATTCAACTCCCTCATTTTATATTTGAGTAAACCATTGCCTAATGAAATGACGTGACTTGTTCAAGGACATGAACATAGTAAGCAGAAGAGCTGAATTTGAACCCCCTCCTGGTTTCCAGATTCAGAACTTTTTCAGCTTTCTTCTTCAGAAATAGCCTGATAACTAGCCCCAAAACTAGCTAGCAGTGATAGTTTTCAAATAAATTTGGACAAATTTAAGAAGCATTGTTTGTCAAAAATCTCCACCACACATCCTATTTTCTTTTATTTTCCCCACCCATCCCTGCACTTGTACTGCTCATCTAAAAAGAGTTAAACATAAGGGAAACTTTGGGCTGGTACAACATGTATTTCCATGCAGCAATTCTCAATACAGAGGGCCTTCTCGACTATATTTCTATTTTTCTTATTTCTACAGTATTCTGAACATCTTTAAGTATCTTAAATATTGTAGGTATCTAGTTATTTTTGAACAATTTGATATAAAAAAAATCTCAATTCATTTTATGCTGTTCTCTTAGGAACACCAAATAATGGCTTGAATGGCATTAATATGATATGCAAATGTTCTATTTGGCCCCTTTCCTCTCAGTTTGGGGTAACCTTGTCATTTAGTCTGCCAGTACTAATGAGTTATCTGATGAAAGCTTTCCCAGATGCTGAGAAGGTCGCTGAATAGCTAGACCTCCCTCTCCATGCTTAGGCCCACATTGGCAGCATTTGAAATTGGAAGAAAAGAACACTGATTGGCATTTTCCTTAAGTCTTCAGTGTGTTAATTAAAGAATGTGAAGAGATCTTATTGGAACATTTCCTGAAACACAAATAAAGTGCAGTCACACTTTTCAAATGAGCTAAGATTATAAGGCCATTATATAGATATTATTTCCAAATGTTCTTGAAGTGGAAATGAGGAAGTATGCTAGACTATGCAGCTTTTTATAATCACAGTCTTTTAATCTTTGAGAAACATTATTTCAGCATGAAGTAAAATGCCATCTTAAAGCTATACTTTGTAATGATATTCCTTACATGTCCTTTCCTTCCAAGAAACTCTCAACCTGGCCAGGAGTCAAGGGGACTTATTTAGCCTATCTTCTGAATAAGCTTCAGAGAGAAATATAATTCTTAAATCCCGTTGGAAACAAAAGAAACAGATACTATGGGAGATTTAAAATTTGCTTCAAATTGATAGATATTTAAACACCTAGGCCCCTTGGGTATCCAACATGCGGCACATGGGCCAAATGTAGCCGATAGGTTATAAATAGCTGACCCTGTGACACTGGTATCAGGGTCATGCTAGGTATGTGAGATCAACTGATAACTGTACTTGAGGGTGAATGGGACAATTAAAGTCCTGTGGGTTTCAAAATAGGAATTGTTTAGTTTTAAGACTCACTATTTAAAAAAAAAAATGGATCCCACTGTCCTAGACTTTTCCAGTATTTTTCAGAGGGTCAGATTTTGTATAAATCAAACATTAAATCTTTAAAAAATTTTTTTACAATATTTATGTATTTTTAAAATTTTTTGGTTTTTATTAATTTGTTTGGTTACTTTTAGTTTACAAGATTCAGTTTCAAATTTTCTCTCTCTCCCTCCCCTCCTCCCCCCCTCCCATGGTGGCATACAATCAAGTATAGGATCTGCAAATACTTTCACATTAGACATTAGTTGAGTTATAAAGAAGGATTGTATTAGATGGAATGAACTATGGGAAAGAGGAAACAAAACCAAACAAGAAAAAGAAAGAGAGCAGGTAGTTTGCTTCAATCTGGATTCAAACTCAGTTCTTTCTAGTTCTTTCTCTGGATGAAGACATCTCTCTCCATCATGAGTCTTTTGGAGTTGACTTATAACCCTGCATTGCTGAGAAGAGTCCAGTCTATCAAAGTTGTTCATCACACATTTGTTGTGTCTGTAATTGTGTACAAATTTCTCCTGGTTCTACTCTTCTCACTCAGCAGGAGTTTGTATAAGTCTCTCCAGGTAAATATGAAATCCTTGTTTCTTATAACAAAATAGTATTCCATTACATGCATATACCACTTGTTCAGCCATTCCCCAATTGATGGGTACTCTCTTAATTTCCAATTCTTTGCCTCTACAAAAAGAGCTGCTATAAATATTTTTGTACATATGGGTCTTCCTTCCACTTCTATGATCTCTTTGGGATACAATCCAAGAAGTGGTATTGCTGGGTCAAAGGGTATGAAATTATTTTTAGCCCTTTGGGCATAATTCCAGATTGCTCTCCAGAATGGTTGGATCAGTTCACAACTCCGCCAGCAATGCATTAGTGTTTCAATTTTTCCACATCATTTCCAGCATTTGTCACTTTCCTGTTTTGTCATCTTAGCCAATCCGACTGGGGAGATGTGGTACCTCAGAGTTGTTTTGTCAATCATTAAATCTTGTGGCCTTGAATTTGATTGTGTGTCAAGTACAATACTATATAAGTGTCACAGACAAAAGAAAATATGTCATACAGTCCCTATATTATAGTTTAAAAGGCACTGGACCTGAACTCAGAAGAGAACTGAGCTTGAAACCTGGCTCTCTTTAATTGGAGTCAAGGCACTTAATCTGTGTAAGTCTCAGTTTCCTCATCTCTAAAATGGGGAAATAATCTTATATTACCTACCTCAAAGAGTAATTATGAGGAAAACACTTTGTAAACCTTAAAGTGCCAGAGAAATGTAAACTGCTACTACTACTACCACTATCACTACCCCTACTACCACCACTACCACTACCTCCCCTCCCCCCCATTATAACCACCACTTTGAATAACTTATACAGGTCCATAGACTAGGAGACCAATCAATCTAGTTTTATATAGTTTGGATTCATACTTAGAGGACTCTAAAAAATAATGTTCTTCTTCAGCTCATTTTTTTTCTTGTTAAAAAATGCCTCTATGAAATTTCAGAATATAATTTCCACCAAGGTCTGTACACACATTAGCAAATAGGTCCCAAGCACCTACCCCAGAACTTAAGGTAATATTGTATTATATCAAGTACAGATAATTTTTATTTCATCTCATGGAATGAGTAGAAATCATATGTAACAGGGGTTTGGCACAGGAATAGAACACCTGGTACAGTTTCTTTCTGGGTAAAAATATTTGGGACCCTTCTTCTGGGAGAGTCATGATCATATGTGATGGAAGCGCCTTGGAGAGTCTGAGGAGAATGTGTAGTCATTCTGTAAATGATTAAAGCTGGATAACTACAAGAATGAGAGGCTCTTTGATTGGCTGTAGAGGCATTCCAAAGGCCTCAGTCAGCTTCCGCCATCTCTTGTCTTAGTCTTTTTAGTCATTCTCTTTGTGGTTCTTTGTAGTCTTTTGTTCGTGGCATCCAGGGAGGGACCATGCTATAAGAAGAGGGGTCATGTGTCTTCTGAAATGGGCTTCGTTCCTCAGTCTCTGCTTTTGTTCCTTTCTGTTCTAAGTGAAGAGAGTTGAACCTTTGATCTTTTGAACTCTGATAGGTCAGGAGGGGACCCCAACATTCTAGCATTCCAGAGTCTAGGTTAGTAGCCAGTTCTGCATTGGTGCCCAATGAGCAAGGTGTGACGTTTTGGAGTATACCTGGGATCCCAGGCCAGTCACAGCTAAAATGAGAACCTGTGCCAAATCTACTTATGAACTCAATGGGACCAATATTATATAAGAACAGAGCTAAGTGTGAGTCCCCGATTTGGGGATAGAGGGGATATTTCTATTTTTTCTTACTATATCTTTGAAATATGTATCCCATTGTAGAAACTAATTGATGCTAAGTGGTAAGTAGAAGTAAAGTACTAGCTACCAGCACCTAACAATGAAGGGAACTCAGCTGATGGGGGTTTGAGCCAATGGCATCAGATAATAGACATAAATGACTCATCACAATCTATAGTCAAAATAATTTTTCTTCCTTTCTCTTGATTCTTGCTTGTCCATCACCATGTACTCACTGCTATCTATATAGAACATTCGACCCACATTTTCCCCTCTAGTTCAAACTATTGATCTCCCCTCAGAAGTGAAACTAACCTGTACCTTGGTGTTGCTAGAGTCACTTTCATTCTTCTCTGCCCTGGTGACTCCGATTTTCGTTCCTGAGATACATGGAGGTGTCTAGTTTTATACGTATCCTACTCCCAAAGACTTCTACTTCCTTCAGCAAGAAAAGAGACTTGAGGTCACTAGAGAGGCAGCACGCTTTCCATTAGACCTCTATATCTGAATTACTCGTTTAGTAGAGGAGGAAGATCTCCAGGTGTTTTGCTCTTCTACATCAAGGTTAAGTCTTTTCCTGCCCTTCCAGGTGCAGGAAATAAAGCAATTGCCAGTTTCAGATGAACTCAGTGTCTTTTCCTGCTTTTTCAAGTGCAGGGGCTATGTGTACAAGCCTCTCATTTGGTGTTGATACCAAAGGGAGTAGCAGGTACTACCTGGGAAGAAGAGTATTAATAAGGGAGTCACGTAAATCACTGGAGACAAAAAACAAAAAGGGCATCAGCTATAACACGGCCTCAGATTGCTATATAGAAACGAACAAAGCATAATATCAAAGGATAATCAACAAGGAGAACTGGAGAAAATAAAGTAATGAGATAATTTTAACCTTATAGTTATTAGAGACACTTTGTGGGATAGGACTTATGTTTAGAATGTGACTATATAAATATATTCCTTATTAAAAAAGAAAAGGAGATTTTATTTTTTGTGTGTGTGCTACAGAATCCTTTTGCAGTCTGGTAAACTCTTACTAGACACCTTCTCACAATAATGTTTTTAAGTGCCTAACATAAAACACGTAAGATTATAAAAGGAAGACAATTTTTTTTGAAATACAGTTACTAACATTAAACAAGAAAAAGTTTGCATTCCCCAGGTTAAGGGTCTCTGGAATAGATAAAGATTGAGATGGAGAAGCCTTGTATATTAAGAAAACTTAATCATGTAAGGAAATTCAGAAACTGAATGGGATAAGCAACATAAAGAACATTTGAGCAAATATCAAAAGAAGAATAAACAGAAGGACTATCATCATTGGAATAACAAAACTTCTTAGAAAGAAAAAGGAAATAGGTAAAGGGTTCGGAAATTAAATTATGAAGCTTGCACTGAGATTTCATATTGAAGTAACAGGAGAATTGTCTATTTCTCTTTCCTTTTTCCTGTTTCTTTGTCTCTCTGTCTGTCTGCCTCCCAACAGAATACCTGACAAATACTTTGCTTATTTTAATGATAATTTTATTCTTCAAAAGGTGGAAAAAATATCAAAGGGAAATGTTATTTTGGATCTGATTTTGACCAACTGTAAGAAAAGATTTCCTTAATAGAAATGATGTGTGTAAGAAAGTGACTACTCCAACTGAAAATTCAGAAGAAGAAAGCTGGGAACAGCCTTAAATGCACCCAAAATTTTTGGAAGAATCAATGACAAAGGGTTAAAAAAAAAGGATAGGCAGTATCCCATTGCTTCAAGTTCAGCAAAAGAGGCTGACTCAAGATGGTATAAGGGAAGCTTTCAAGAAGGAAATTCTGAACGTGGAAGCATTTCCAAAGAAGAAGAAAAGGTGAAAATAAAAAAGACAAACGAATGTCAGAGAATCTTATCAATTGCCTCTTATTTTAAGATGATATATAGGTGTTATCAGCAAGGTCAGGAAATACAGAATAGATACAAAATATTGGCATGGTCTTGTAACAAATAAGACTCTAGAGAACCTAGATTGAACTGGCAAAGAATTTTGAAGATGATCAAAATGACCTTTTAAGCTATGTTGGGAAGACCAAAGAAGGGATAGAACCACTGCTTGGTGATGAACAACTTGGTTTTTTACTTTGTTTCTGTTTTCTTTGCCAAGGAGAATGATTATGCTTGAACTTTAATAGAGATGAAATATGAGAGAAGTAAGGAGAGAGGCACTTAGATACTTTCAGTGACTTCATATTAAAAGGCCTGGGGGGAAACAATACAAACTTCATCTCAGGTACTAAAGGCATTGGCATATGTTGTTTCTGAGCAACTGTCAATAACCTTTGAAAAATGAGAAATGTGTGGAGAGAAGTGGAGGAACTGGAGGGGAAAACATTAAGATTAAAGCAAAGGAATATAGTGGAATTTATCAGAGATAGGCCTGTTAGATCCACTGGCATCATTGTACGTTATGTTCAAAAGGAATGCTTTCTAGACATCAAGAAGAAGACTTGTTGTTTATAAAGACAGGATGATTTCATCAAGACTAAGTCAGGCAAGACTAACCTCATTTCCTTTCCTTACAGGGTCATTGGATCACAGAATTGTTGACTACAGAATTTACCTAGTTCTTTTTCTTTAGATTGGTTTTCCTTTAGCTTACTAGAAGTGCAAAGGCACAGATCCAATCTCAGTGTTGATCAGTATGGAAGCTAATGTAGGCCACTTTTCCCCTTCTTAGGCAATCTGATGATTCTCCTTTCCCAGGGGCTCACCAAATTAGTATTGGAATTAATACAGACATCTCATTGGTTAGCTTTACTGTTATTCATGTACTTCTAAACTCAAGTCATCCATCAGCCTTAACCTCTCCCACCCAGTAGCGGAGATCACCAGTGTGTGCCACCATGTTTGCTTTACCTAGATGTTAACTAGATTAGTCATTTGACAAAGAACTTTATCCTTTTCTAGTGGGCAATATATAGATATATTAAATTAAATGATGTTATGGGGGTTTGGACCTGGTTTAGTGACAAAATCTAAAGAATACACTTTAATTATTAGGTGGCAACTTGGAGGCACTTTTCTGTTGGATTGAAGAAGGGATTGGCTCTTGGCAGTACGCCATTTGCCAATTCAATCGATGACTTTGATGAATGTACAGATGGCATTTAAATTAAAATTACATGTGACTTGAAGCTAGGAATGATAGCTAACACACAGGATGTGATGCTATATCCAATAAGATGGGTGAGACTTACCAGCTGAATCTAATAAGGAGAAATTTACTACTTAGTAGTTATTTTGTGGATTTTACTTGAGATGGAAAAAATTTTATTCTTGGTTTTCCAAAATAAACTTCATAATTACAGAATAAAGTAGGAATGGCTCTGTAGTAGTTTATATAGGAAAAAAACAAAACTACTGCACTTTTTAAGTGTACTGCAAGGTCAATATAAAAGATGAATGAATCATTGTATTCAGAGCAGAATATTCTCTTCTTAGGCCACGTATAGAGTATTATGTTCATAACTGGGTACCCCATTTAAAGAAAGACACTGAAAGTCTGGAGTATATTTAGAAGGAATTGGAATTTTGAGTGGACAGAAGAATATGCTGGCAGAAGATTAATGAAAGGATTTGTGGATGTTTAGCACTTCTTTGTAATTGTAGGGCAACAAAATAACATGTCATAAAAAGTCAGGAGAAGGAACTGGAGACATGAGGAACAGAAATCTTAAGAGGGAGTATGAGGACTACATTGAAATATTTGAAGGACTGTAATATGGAAGAAGAATAAAATTTGAATATTTTATTTTAAAACTTTGAATTCCAGATTCATTTTCTTCCTCCCTTGTCACCCACGCTTACTGGGAAGATAAGCAGTTCAGTATAGGTTGTACATGTGTGGCTAATGCAAAACAATAACATAGTAGATATATTGTAAAAGTCTGACTATATTTCCCTCCCTCCTATCCCACCTCCCCCTTGTTCTATTCTCTACTTTGATCCCTTTTCAAAAGTGGGTGCTTCTAACTTCCCTCCCCCCAGCCTGCCCTCCCACCCATCATCCCCCCTCTCATCCCCTTCTCCCCCTACTATCCTGGAGGGTGAAATACCCTATTTAGTGTGTATTTCATTCCCTCCTCAAGCCAAATTCAATGGGAATAAGGTTGATGCATTCCCTTTTGCCTTCCTATTCTTCCCCTCCATTGTAAACATTTTCCCTTGCCTCTTTTTATGAGACAGTTTACCCCATTCTGTCTCTCCCCATCTCCTCTCATTATATTCCTCTCTCACCTATTGATTTCACCTTTTAAGTATCATCCCTTCCTGTTAATTTGGTCCTGTGCCCTCTATGTATACCTGTAAAGTTATATACACACATTCACATATGTATTCATATGCCCATATACTCTCATATATAGACATCCTTATATATTTCTATTCCATTCAACTACTGAGAAAAGTTTCAAAAGTTACAATTATTGTTTTTCCATGTAGGAATGTTAGTAGTTCAACTTTGATAAGTTCCTTATGATTTCTTTTCCCTGTTTACCTTCTCATGCTTCTCTTGCTTCTTGTATCTGAATGTCAAATTTCGTATTCAACTCTGTTTTTTTTTCAGCAAGAATGCTTGAAAATCCTCTATTCCACTGAATAACCATATTTTCCCCTGAAACATGATACTCAATTTTGCTGGGTAGGTGACTCTTGGTTTTAATCCCAGTTTATTTGACCTCTGGAATATCATATTCCAAGCCCTTCGATCCCTCAGTGTAGGAGCTGCCAGATCCTGGGTTATCCTGATTGTGTTTCCACTATATTCAAATTGTTTCTTCCTGGATGCTTGTAATATTCTCTCCTTAATCTGGGAATTCCGGAACCTGGCTATAATATTCCTAGGAGTTTTCTTTTGGGGATCTTTTTCGGGAGGTGATCGGTGGATTCTTTCAACCTCTATTTTGCCCTCTGGTACTAAAATATCAGGGCAGTTTTCTTTGAGAACTTCCTGGAGGATGATTTCTAGGTTCTTACTTTGATCATGGCTTTCAGGTAGTCCAATAATTTTAAAATTATCTCTCCTGGATATATTTTCCAGGTCAGTGGTTTTTCCCATGAGATATTTCACATTGCCTTCTATTCTTTCATTTGTTTGGATCTGTTTAACAGCATCTTGATTTCTCATAAAGTCATTAGCTTCTATTTGCTCCAATCTAATTCTGAAGCAATGATTCTCCTCATTGAGCTTTTGAGATTCTTTTTCCATCTGACAAATTTTGCTTTTTAAGGCATTTTTCTCCTCATTGCCTTTTTGAGCCTCTTTTGCCATTTGAGTTAGTCTGTTTTTTAAGGTGTGATTTTCCTCAGTCAGGTTGTTGACTCTTATTTTGTAATTTTCTTGCATTGTTCTCATTTCTCTTCCCAATTTTTCCTCTACTTCTCTTATCTGCTTCTTAAGGTCCTCTATGGCCTATAACCAGCTCATATTTTCCTTTGAAGCTTTTGGTGCAGGAGTTTTGACCACCATCTTCCTCCTGTTCCATGCTTTGCTCCTTTTTGTCCCCAAAAAAGGAGTGTAATGTTGGAATCTTCTGTCTGCTTTTTTTCCTTTGCCTGGTCATGTCACCCCTCAGTCACTTGACCCCTGGGCTTTTTGCCACAGTAGGACTCTGCTACCAGACAGGGGAGCTTTCATCCCAATAGCTGGGGTTTTCTCAGCTGCCAGAGGTATTAGATGGGTGCCCTCTCTGAGGTCTCCACATGCTCTGGCAAGCTGAACACACATCCCAGGACCTCCACCCTAGACTGCAATCCAGATCCAAGCAGTTTAAAGCAAGAGCAATTACCCCTCAGACTGGTGCTTTGTCCCCCCTATACTCTGCAGGCCAGGAGCTAAAGCTGCCACGTGGTGCTGGCTGGCTGAGCTGGTGTCTGAGCGGCTTCTCACCCTGTGGGCAAAATCCACACACTCCCACTTACTGGGTCCCAAAATCCAGACTGCACTGACCTCTCACTTTGTCCTTTGCATCTATGTGTTGATAAATCTGGAAATGGCCACAGATGCTTCTGATCTGGAGTCCCTTTGGCCGGCAGCTGGTCAGGTCCACCCTGGGGCTAAAGCCTCAGCGTGGGTCTGGGCTAGGCTCCCAGAGCACTGTGCTGACCCATTCCTCCCGGCCTGCCAAGCTTTCCTCAGTGGTAGGTTAGCAGCTCCAAAGTTTGTTTAGAGTCCCCTTTTTACATGGATTGGGGAAGGTGGAAGCCAGAGCAGTAGGGAGGTCCTGCTTCTACTATGCCATCTTGACTCAGCCCCAGGAAAGAGGAATCTCAATCAGAAGAATAACATTTACCCTATTTGGTCCCATGTAGACAATCAAATTTAAGCTTGATATAGGGGAAAAAAACTAAAGAAGGAAAAACCAAAGAACCCTAACTTTGTGAAGGTGAAATGGACTGACCTGACTTAAAACACTTCAATGGAGGTCTTTAATATGTAAGTAGTTGTTCATTTGTTAGAGATTTTTGTAATGGAAATTCTTAGTCATGTATGGGTTAGGCTAGGTGGCCCCTAAGGACCTCCCAACTCTGAGCATTTCTGAGTCCTACTTTCTGTAGTATTTGTTATCTTTTAAAAATCTGGATTCTAAGCAGTGACTATATCAATGATGCAGTTACCAATAAATTCCTGATTGATGGCAACTGCAAGAACATTAAATAGTTTGACTTTACTCTCAGAGTTATTTTCTGTGTCTGTGCTATTTAATATAAAGAATCCATTTAAATGACTATATTTCTTAGTATCTCAATAACTTAAAAAATCCAGTTATTAGATATAACATGTGAATAATTAGGAGATGCTTCAGATCACTCACACACTCACTCAATAAACATTTATTAAACCCCAACTATGTGCCATGTACTGTGCTAAATTCTAATTCAAACGATTTTTTTTCTGGCATACCTAAAAGGTCTATGACCTATAACAATAGTCATGTTTTTAAAAGTGCAATAAGATAACTGGAAATTTTAAACATCTCAGCTTAACTCTAGTGTCTTGAGACAAAGTAAAATAAATAGATCATCAGTCATTTAATTAGCAGGTATTCACCCAATTGAAATCAGAGGGCTAAGACCAGTAGTCTCTGAAATCCTTTCCATTTTTGTGAGTTTTTGGCTAATGAAATACTTCGGTGTAATTACCTTGATGTCATAACAATGTAAATTTGCACACACACACATACCACCCTCCTCCAGATATATTGTACAGGACACACCCTCATACATTCTGGATCATTTGGAGGAAAACACTATTTGCAAATAAGCACATTTCTTTACAAATGGTCAGACTTTGTTCCCAAAGAATAATTGTTTTTTTTTTTGTAGTTGTAGACCAGTTTGTTTTATTTATTGTTGTTTGAACCTATCCAGACTATGCTTCCTTGCTTGAGCCTGGGCTTTCTTTATGTAGTGAATATGCTCTTGGCTTTCAGAGTTCCAAAATACCCTGAAGGGTTTGGAGCTACATGCCATTTCTCTACTGTAACTGGCTTGAACTTGCATGGGGTATGTTGCCTGCAATGTTAGATACTTTCACTAGCATCCCAGTTTTCTTTAACTGCTTAATATAAATTATATCTCACAAAGAGATGTTTACTGCAAAATTATAGCAAGAACAAATGTACAAATCTTCCCCCTCCCCAATACCTTCAGAGACTGTATGCCCTCTCCCCGAGATTACCTTAGTCTCTGGGTAAAGTACATTCAACAATTCAGTTCCTTCATAGCTTTGGTCCCTCAAAGTTTCATGTCTAAAGGTGGCATCGCTTTTGGATGAATCCTTGTCTCAGCTATCACTGAGCTGTGGGACATCAATTCTGTACTGGCTGCAAAACCCAAACTCTGGAATGCTGAGATGCAGGAGTGCCCTCTGGACTAAAAAAATGACAAATCCAAAGGCTCCAATTTCCTTCACCTAAAAGGGAAAAGGCTTTTTCACAGGACCACATGCTTTAGATGGGGAGAAATCTCTGAGACCTTTTTCTTTACTGCACTGTTTTTTTTTTTTTACCAGATACTGTTAGTGAAGGAATTACTGAGATTTTCCCAAGAGTGCTGAGGTGGAGTGGATGACAAAATCCTAAGAGACTAAGCTGAAATGGATAGATCTTTTTGAGTAATTACCAAACCAGTTAAAAAATCTTCCATTCACCATGTACTTAGCTGACCTGAGTCAATTACAGAATGTCTATGCTTGCTTTTTAAGGCACTTCCATTACACCTTATTGTAGCTCTCCCTGAAATGGGATCCTCAACATCACTCTTCTTCATTGATTGACATCAATTATAATAAATTTATCCCAAAGTCAAACCAACATATAAATTAATTGCTCCAACAAGGAGCCAAAAAAAATCCAGAAATTGCCTCTGTGAACAAAATTTTTACTTAATTTGTCAGATGAAGAGAGATGGCTGCTAAAAGCAATTATGGGTTAGCACAGAAATGTCAAACGTAATTTACTCCCGAGAGATGACTGAACCAGATTAAAACATAATTGCAAAATATTCAACAAAATAAGTAAAAATAGAATAGAGCACTGATAATGCTAAAATATGGTTTAGTAAGTCAATATGTACCTCACAGGGATTCTTATGTATGTATGAAAGTTTAGCAACCCTGTTTCTATTTGAGTTTGATACCCCTGCTTAGAACATAGCCGCTCACCTGTAAGAAGATGGATAATTGAAAATGATGAGTGGTATCACCTCATAAAGCAAAGAGAAACAGTGAAAGGTAAGTCTAATCTAATGAAAGCTTGGCAAGTTTTCAAATAATAAAATCATCCTAAGGGCATTTAAGGATGAAAATAAAAATAATATTTTTAATAATTTAAATTTATGTAGTATCTTCTATTTGTCATAAGCTGTTCTAAGCAACACACACATACATTATCTATTTTCATCCTTATAGCTGTAGAGAAGGGGAGAAATGGGAAATAATGAGAAATGGCCTCTATTTGGTTAGGAAAATATGAGGAAAGATTCTTAATTGTAAGGGATGGCATGGAAGGGTGTGGTCTGATAGTCTTACTATACATTGTCTGTTTGGATAGCTGACTGTCACCCATTCCTTCCTTGTATCCAATTCAGTAGGGTTGTATGATGAGCAACACTTCAGTTCTTATAGCCTAGACACCAGTACTTCTGACAAATTAATTTCACAAAAATAGTACGCCTAAAAATGATAGATTAAAAATCCCCCCCCCCCAAGGAAATTTGGGCTTCCCTTTATGTTTGACATGTCATCTACTTCAGTGGTGTGCTCTGAAATAGCTACAAGTGGTATCAGTTCAGAGATTGCTTAATAAAATTTGCAAAATGATTTTTAAAAAGTATTTAGAAATTACTAGAAGTTCAGAAGGAAGGTTACCTCTGCATCATTGCTTTCAATTCAGCCTAAGTTGCTGATGATTGAAAACTACTTTCAGAGACAATATAAATCAATTTGTTCCCCAAATGTTGAGAATTTTCAGGGGGCAAAAGGAGCATTTTATATTCAATTTTCCATCTCTCCTAGACTAATACAAATGTCATTGTAAAACAAATGAAATAAGTCATTCCAAAAATATTTATTAGGTTATGAAAATGAAGTACCAATTGTGCTGCTAAAGGAGGTTTTAGAAAACCCTTCAAATACCAATAAAGCAATCTAGTCCTTTTGTGCTCAAAGAATGTAAACTTGTCTCATTGCTAGGTTTCAAGGACACTAGTAAGTTATCACAGTTATTTGGGTCAAAATGATTTGTAGAATTTTTCATTTACAATAGGAGGGATACTAATTATATTGAAGGCAAATGTATACTATCTTTTGTGATTCGAGGCTTTACATCTACTCTTTCCTATTTCACATGACAAATAGGAAAAGTAAAGGTACCTAAAATGTGAACTTTATTGTTTCTGGAAATAGATTATACACTTATTATTAAGTACTTACTGGGTTGCAGTCACTCACTAAACTCTGAGGATGTAAGTATAAACAAAAAAGACAGTGCAATGAGGTTACAGAGAGAACACATAGGAAGGATCTCTAAGGAGCTGTATCCACTTTTAAAGGGGGAATGGGGTTAGGGATGCTTCCGGAAAGGAGGTAAGAAAGTCTGGAGAGTGAGAAGGGCATGAAGCATGGCCTGTGGGTCTCATGAAATAGGGGACTGGGCTGGGGGCTTACCAATTAGGAGAGTTAGGAGGGATGGCCTCAGGGTGCAAGCTTCTCCACAGTGGGAAGGCTCCTGGTGAGGGTGTGGAGAAGTCAAAGTGAGGATCAAAATGAGTTTTTGGCACATTTGTACATACCATGTATCCACATTATTCTCATCATGTTTCCATCAATGTCTCACAGTTGGCTTTGGTAAGACAACAGAAAGGAAATGAGGTAGGGGCATCCCTAGAGAAGTGGGGGCTCTGTAATATATTATACCATAATCCTACTCTCCACTCTCCTTCACTTTTCCAATATTTTATATAGGTAAATCCAAGTTTCATGGATCAATACTTTATAAAGTTAAAACTACTTGAAACAAACACTAATTTTGTCATGGTTTTATTTTGTGACAGTAATGGTCATGTATGTGTGCTTTTATTGACACTAGACTGACTAATAATATCTGATTTTGAGCACATGAAATAGAAATGGTCTGCTTTCCTCATGTTTGGTTACTCCTTTGTATATTGAGCTGGATTTGACACAATACACATGTATTCTATGGTTCTCCTCACTTGCAATTTTACTTTTATTGTTTTTAAGAATAAATATTACTGTAAAGATGCATTCAAACATTGTAGCTGTAAAAGAACAAACTTCCATGATTGTTATATTGTATCTGCTGTTGATTTGGGAAAGTTGAGCCTTTCAAGGATCATTCAAGTCCACAATGAAATAAAATCAACCATATTGAAATGCAAAGGCAATTGTAGTCAAGAAGAAAAAAAAGATACCAAGAATAAACAAACTGTTTCTGCAAAACTGCCTAATTAATCATCCAAAAAACAAGTAACCTTAAGAGGCATTTGGCAGTTAGAGGGGTTGTGATTCATTCCTCTACAGTGTAGGGCAGGCTTCTCGAAGTTGGAAAATAGCTAGAAAGTTAATTTAAAAAGTGGCTAACCACTGGTTTAAAAATATCATGGACAAGATAATACAAAGATCAGGGTACTAAAGATTGGAAGAAGGTAATTATTATTGGTGAAAGTCACTTATTCATTCAAGGCTATGCTCAAACCAATGTCAGAAGTCCAAGGAAGCGTATAAGATGGAGGTTTCTTTATCAGATGTAAAAATATACACCAAAATATTTTGAAGATTTTTGGCTTCCAAGTAAACCTGGGAGTCCTGTCCTCAATTGAGGGAAAGATGAACTCTGACAAACATATTGTTATACCAAGTAATAGAATTGTTCTGGAAATATTCAATATAAAGATATTTTTTAAATGAGGGAACAAACATCATCAAATTTTGGAAGATTAATCTGGTAGTGATGCGCAAGACACATCAGAGCATGGAGAGAGTAGAAGCAGGAAGTTCAAAGTTCACTACAATGAATGGTCCATACAAGAGATGATGGCGCCTGAATTAGTGTAGTAGTAATGAGAGTAATATGAAAGACATGAGAATAAATCTATTTTTAACAAAGAGAGGAATATCCAGTCTAGAAAAAGTAATTTTAAAAATCCTTTTTAAATGATAGAAATACATACATCAGAAATATCTGATTTTATATGCTTCCTCAGCCCTTTACTAGCTATATTATTTGGGGCAATTCCATTACCTCTCTCAGTCTCAGTTTCCTTATCTGGAAAATGGATATAATAACAGAACCTGATGGGGTTGTTATGATAAGTAAATGAAATAAGTATATGTAAAACACTTTGCAAACCTTAAAGTGCAATAGGTATTAGTTATTATTATCATAAGCTATGTTCCTCATTTCCCAAATACATTTTTCATTTTTTTTTGAATGTTAAGAAACCAATGTTTATTTTTCAATCAGCATTTTTCCAACACTATTAGAGCATTTGGGTTTTAAGGCCACTCTGTGGTAGTTCCTACCCACTCAGTGGCCTGAGCAGTAGGAGCCGCAGACCAGTCCTCAGTAGCTGGCTGAGCACTCCAATCTTCGGTGGGGAACTGCTGAATGGGCACAGATGGCACCTGTACTCCCTCAGACCAATCAGCCACCTCTGGTTGAGTGGCAGTGAATTCTGGGGCGGGGGCAGTCCATTCACCCTGAAACTCCTCCTTTGTCACTGCCTTCTCAGCTGCAGCCTGCTCTTCCTTTTCAATCTCCTCTGGATCCCTGTAGAAGTAAAGATCAGGCATAACCTCCCAGGGGTGTTCCCGGGAGATGGTACCACGCATCCGCAGGACTTCACGGGCCAGCACCCACCACATCAGACCCACCGAGTGAGCTCCCTTGTTGTTACATGGACTGGCAATGTCCACATAGCGAAGTGGGGAGTCTGTGTTGCAGACATGGTTGGGAAGTTAACATACGATGCTTCAGTCAGAGGCTGGTGATCTGTCCGAGGATCAGTGACCACCAAAAGGCGAGGCTCCCTGAAAGCTGCCTGGATCTGGTTAGTGGAGGTGCCCCGTGTGAAACGTCCAGCAATAGGTATGGCGCCAGTGGCAGCAGCAAAACAGCTCACTGGCCAGTGTTCCTGGATGAGATGACACTGACATCGGCTGGGTTTTCAATGGCAACAATGGCACGAGCTGCCAGCAGAAGTTTTTCCCAAGTTCTCTTCAAATTAATGATGTAGATGCCCTCACTCTTTCTTTTGTAGATACACTGTACCATCTGGAAGTCCAGATTGGGGCCGCCCAAATGGGTTCCTGCAGCCAGGAACTTGAGGACATCCTCCTCCTTCATCTGCAGGACATCTAGGGCTCCGGACATCGTGAAAGTTTCCCTTTAAAGTTACGACGGAAACCGAGAACAAGGCCGCATGGAACCCTGTTCGGGCCAGTGCGGAAAAGGGCTAAATTTTTCATTTTCAAATGATGGTTGTGGTAACATTTTGTAGAGCCAATTTTTATCTCTGGAAGAGTTTCTTTCAGTGTTACATGCTGAAGGATCTCAAATAAACAAGTCAGCTTTTTCTGTAATATGTTCAATTCAACAGATATTTATTAGTACCTACTTTATGCAAAATCCTAGTCTAGGGACCATGGGAATATATGAGAAATGTAGCACAGGTTTTGCCTCTAGTATCTTGATAACATCATCCAAAGAACAATGAATTCATACATAAAACTGCTAATCAGCATAAGGCAGATAAAACAAATGATCTACATGAGAAGTGCCCTAGCACTTCAGAAAAGAAGGGCGATGCCAGCTTGGCTTTGAATTGTCCAGGAAAGCTTCATGAGGAAGTTCATACTGGACTTTAACCTTTATAGAGGGTTAGAATTTGGAGATGGGGAAAAGGCATTCTAGGTGAAGAGAATAATATAGACTACGGACTAATGGAGACAGGGTTAAATGGTAGAGTTGGACTAAATAATGAAGAGCTTGGAGGATTTGAAACTTTCTGGGGACTTTAAGCAGTTTGGATTCTATCTTAAGACTGATGGGTTAGCCACTATAGTTTAACTGTCAGTGGTGATATGATGAAATCAATAATTACCTCAGAGTAAGTGTACACAGTCAATTAGAGAGGTGAGAGATCAGCAACAGGGAGATTACCTAGAAGGATGTTGAAATTATTTAAGATATGAAGTAAAAACGGTCTTGCAGGTGACAATGGTAATATATCATAAAAGACAAGAATAAAAGAAGTTTAAGAGTTGGAAATGAAATATCTTGGTGGCTGGTTTTAGAGGTAAAGGAAAAGTAACAAATTAAAAAATGAAACCAAGGTTTTAAGACTGTGAGAACTGTGTTGCCATTGAAAGAATAGAGAAGTTGATAGGGTGTAAAGCCAAGCATGAGCAGCTTTCCAGAGGACTGCTGATATGAACAGCTTCCAGGTTCTCATTACATAGTATAGTGAACTCTCTATTCAGTAATAAATTAAGACAGAACATTGACAGAAACCAAAGTACAGCATTCACAATGTTATAGCTTAGCAACTTATCACTAAAGTGGTTATGTAGTTTTCACCAAAGTGGCCACATAGTTTTAAGCAAAAGATATCATTCAGTAAGAACTTAATCATCCTTAAGGAGCAAGCCTTCTTAAGGGACACAAAATAGAAGGGTCAAAGTTCTCTCTAGGTTACAGTAAATCATAATCTACTCAGTCAGCATTAAGTACTCAAGAAGAGTTCTTTTCATCTTAACTTGAGGCTGGTTTTCAGATTCTATGGTTTCTCTTCCATGGGTCCAGCTCCTGCCCAAATCTATCCAACTGTCACCTGGATTCAAAGGCAGGAAGCTCTCAGCTCCTTGTCCAGTTCCTCATCCAGTTCCTGTTTCACACCAAAGTTCACAATGTCCAGTCCACCTCAAGTCTTTCACAGTTCCTATTTCTGGGAAGACAAAGCTTAACAGAGGCATGATAATATTCATACACACTGCTGGCACCACCATCAATTCACTATCTCCCTGCGAAATCAACAGAGACCCACAAACAAATTCCAAGAGCTTAACACAAATCATCAGTAAAGTCAGAGGACCTCCAAAACCCTCCTCCAGGACTTTTGTAAACAGATAACCAGAAAATCCTCTTTCAGGGCTTCCAGTAAGGTCCCAGGGCTTCTGTATAAAGTATCACAAACAAAAATCAATACAGATAGAACAGACAAACATTAGTGCCAGGATGCCAGAAGTTTTCTACTTCTCAACTCTGCCACACAAGAGTTCTCTTCTCAGTTCTACTCTCTCCAGCCTGGGCCTCTCCTTATATATGGTCATTAACTCCTCCCCTTCCTGTTACATTAGCAACAGGAATTCATAAGTTCTAGGGTTCACAAGTTGTGGGGTTCACAAGTTCTGCTTCTCAACAAAGACTTGATACAATCATGGGCAATGCTTAAAATGAACTTGAGCTGAAATAAAGTGTCATATAAATAGCTGAAACAAGGCACTAAGTATTTCTTTGCTTGCCATTACATAGGGGCAATGGTTTATTTTTATTGGGGGTGGAGATTAAAGAGGGAAGTCAGTTAGTGGATTTAGGTTTGGACAAGTTAAGGGAAAAAAGATACTTGGGCATCCTAATGGAAATGTTTAATAGATAGCTGAAAATATGAGGTTAGAATTTCTTATAAATATTTTTTAGTAATTCACACCAAAGATGATAATTGAAGCTTTTGAATGGATAAATTTCCCTGGGTCTATTAAAGAAAGAAGAAACTAAGCTTGAGGTCTAAATCTTGAAGAATTCCAGTGCAACTGATGAAAGAAAAACAGAAAGGAAAGTTAGAGAAAATTGAGGAAGAGAGAATTGCTGGAAGGGAAGAGTGGTTAATAGTGTTAGATACCAAAAAGGAATTCAAGAAGCACCCAGGGGGGATGGAGCCAAGATGGCAGAGTAGAAGCATGACCTTCCCACAGCTCCAGCTTCCACCTTCCCCAAATCCATATGAAAAGGGGACTCTAAACAAACCTTGGAGCTTCAGAACCCATGAAATAACACAGAGAAGCTAACTTCCTGCTGAGGACAGTCCGGCAGGCCGGCAGGAATCCAGAGCAGCTGCAGGGTGGGCCTGACCAACTGCCAGCCAGAGGGACTCCAGATCAGCAGCAGCTGTAGCCGTTTCCAGATTTATCAACACATAGATGCGAAGGACAAAGTGAGAGGTCAGTGCAGTCTGGACTTTGGGACCAGTAAGTGGGAGTGCATAGCTTTTGCCCCCAGGGCGAGAAGCCGCAGGCACAGCCAGCCAGTGCCACGTGGCAGCTTCAGATCCTGGCCTGCAGAGTGTAGGGGGACCAAGGACCAGTCTGAGGGGCAATCACTCTTGCTTTAACCTGCTTGGATCTGGATTGCAGTCTAGGGTGGAGGTCCTGGGGTGTGTGTCCAGCTTGCCAGAGCATGTGGAGACCTCAGAGAGGGCACCCATCTAATTCCTCCAGCAGCTGAGAAAACCCCAGCGTTTGGGACGAAAGCTCCCCTCTCTGGTGGCAGAGTCCTACTGTGGCAAAAAGCCCAAAAGTCAAATCATTGAGTGGCAAAATGACCAGGCAAAGGAAACAAAACAGACAGAAGATTCCAACATTACACTCCTATTTTGGGGATAAGAAGGAGCAAAGCATGGAACAGGAGGAAAACAGTGAAGTCAGAACTCCTTCACCAAAAGCTTCAAAGGAAAATACAAGCTGGTTACAGGCCATAGAGGACCTTAAGAAGCAGATAAGAGAAGTGGAGGAAAAATTGGGAAGAGAAATGAGAACAATGCAAGAAAATTACAA
>NW_027186304.1:6328718-6381471 GCF_028583685.1 Petaurus breviceps papuanus | reverse complement strand
GTCTTACATGTAATTGGGAAATAAGATATACAGGCACTGAAGCATAGAGACCCACTGGAAAAGTCGAAAGGGGTATGGCAGAAAATATGGGAGAGAGCAGATTGGAGGAGGGGATATCCTGTGGGACTGCTATTTTGGGGTGATGGGTAGGGCAAAAATGGGGAGAAAATTTGTAACTCAAAATCTGGAGGAAACAAATGATGTAAATCCGAAGTTAATAAAGCATTAAAAAAAAAGCACCCAGGGATTGATGGCATGCATCAAGACCATTTGATTGGGCATGAAGGAGATTGTTAAGTTCCTTATAAAGAAATTGTTTACCAGAGAGCTAGAGTAGGTGTGGGCTTTTATCCAGGTAAGTACTAAAGTGCATTTGTGATTTAACCTCACTTCACCAGGATATCATTAGGTTGTTCTATTTTTTTAAGTGGAAAGCAGATGGTTTATCTTGAGACTGAAATAAATAATGAACTAACCATATATGTAAGAATGAGGGTAGTATTTTTCAGTTTTGAGTTGGTGGTCCACATGAATCAAAATAGAGAAATGAATCATTTTCTGAGGACTTGTCTGTATTTAAAAATAATGTGACTGACAGAGGAAGACAAGGAAGAACATAGATGGCAAAAAGAATTAAATATCTGAGACAGAGATATGTCACCTAGTTTTTTCTTCATTGATAGAGGATGTACAGCCTGCAGTGACCTAGTCACATGAATGAATGGTATTGGGGTACTTAAAAACTCAGTTCATTCAGTACAAAAGACCCAAATACCTCACATTAAATTTTCTTTCTCTTGAATAAAGCCTTTGTTTCCAGTATGTAGCACATTAAAAACCACATCTCTACTTCCTTAAAGCCAATAATAAAAGAAACAGCTCATTGTGCTCCAGTAGAGCTGTCTCAGCTAATGAGCAGCTGGAGGCCTTGCTGGATTACAATCAACTCTTTTTGACTGAAGGCGGATGGTACAGTGCCTGGTTGGGACTGACCTGAACATGGAGATGTGAAGTGGTTAGAAGAAGGTCTTGCCCTAGAAAAAAAGAATTTGCCCAATTTCCAGTTTATGTCCAATTTATTTAGTCTTGATTATTTGTATTTGAATTAAAACTGTGAAAAATGTTTTTATCTCTCCTTGTTAAAATGATTATTATTAATACAAATCATATAATTTAAACTGACTGTCATAAGCTTTTGTTGATGGCAAACAAGGCAATAGAATGTGAAGAGAAATCTGTCTCAAATGGACAAGCTATAAAACTTTAGAAGTTGCTTTGGGCAGAAATAATTAGAATAATTCTGAATAATAATTGTGCCATTAAAGACATTTTTAAAGGCACAGCTGGTAAAAACAAAACAAAACAAAACAAAAACTGAAAAGAACCATATGAGGCATTCATGGAAAAATTAACAATGAGTTTTTCATTTCCTGAATTTATTTATAAGCTTTTTCACATGCAGTTTTCTTTCAGTGTTCTGATTCCCCACCTGTGGGTATGTCTTTTTTTTTTTTATTATAATATGGGGTTTCAGTTAATCAGTTCTTTCACCCCCCTCTATAATTCATTATATGGTGGCAGAAGTTCAGGACTGACCCTAAGGAAAATTGTGAAGTGACAAAAGACTTTTTCCTCCCTTCTAAATCTCTTTCCATTGTTCTTATGTCTCTTCTCTTAGTCCCAGGAAACTGGGATGATACCCCCTTAATTTTTCCCAATGTAACTTTACTTGGGCCTTCCTTCTGCAGAATTCCATGCTAGAGAACTTTATTACCTTCAAGAAAATGTACCTATTTGTGTTCCAGTCTGTTAACATCCTCCCTTCTGAGCTATTGGATGGTTAATCAGATCAGTTAGTCAATTTTAATTTGTATAAGATCTCTCATTTCACTTATACATACTTCAAGAGGGAAATTTGCTGTCCTGAGGAATAACCCTAAAGTGAGAATTCCAGGCACCTTGGCAGCTTGACTAAAGAGGTGTTTGAGTTAGGTGGAAGCTTTGTCATGTCACCCAAATTATGATATTATCGACCACCTATGGATAGGTCTAATCATGTTGAATCCCTTTGGGAAGCTATATAATTTTTTTCAAGACTAATGAACTCCTGATTTTAAAAATTTTTCCTAAAGTGAAGATAATTTTACTTTTGCATCAGTGATAATAGAGTGTATGTTTGTAGCAGTAAGTTAAACATCTTCTTTGTACCTTAACCAATATACCAGTTGGGAATTGCTAACATTTCTGGTATAGCTGATTGTACCATCTGGCTGATCTTGTATACAGGGTCTTTTTTTTTTTGCCATCTGTTGGATATACTCTAGTTGCTTACCTAAAATATTAAAAACAATTGGGAAGTGTGTTTTCTAGTGCTCTGCTATGTCAGTAAGTCAATCAACAAAAACTAAGTGCTTACTCTGTGCCAGAGACAAGAATGGAGATCCTCTAGGCATGTGAAACAGAGCTACAGGGTGGAGACAAGAAAGCCGTTCATGGTGTGAGAGGAAAAGAAAGAAGATAAGGTCAGTGGATCACAGAACATGTAGAAAGGTGTAAATTTTAAGACTGGAAAGGAAGGAACCAGGGTGTGAGAGGCTTTAAAAGCCAAACATAGGATTTTCTGTTTGATCCTGCAGGTAATTTTAATTGAATTTAACTTAATTTTATTGTCACTGGAGTGACATGGTCATAACTGCATTTTAGGAAGATCAGTTTAGAACTGAATAGAATAGAGATTCTTAAACTTTTTCCATTTGCAACCCCTTTTCCCCCTGAGAAATTTGTACCTGACCCTGGGAGTGCAGAGTACTCAGAAAGCAGATGTTTGTACAGCTCTGGTTGGGACTACTGTGAACCCAGTTTACACTGACCCTGTGGTTGCTGGTACAGCATAGATGTTCCAGTTTCACCCAGTGGACACCCCAAAGGATCACTAGTATGTCGAAATCAAGCAACGCCTATTTTGCCTCCTGAATGTCTGTTTCTGATTCTCAAATTATTTGGGCCTTTCCTGAGTAATAAGGGAGCTCAAGCAAATCAAGGTGATTAGTAAATTCATTATGCAGTCCATTTCTACACAGGAGAATGATGTAAAAAGAGTCAACAGCTTGGTAAAGGAAGCACAAAAAATGGAAAAACACATACAAAAATTAATTAAAGAAAACAACTTAAAAAAAATTTATTGAGGTAGCTAGGTGGTGCAGTAAATTGAGCACTGGCCCTGGAGTCAGGAAGACCTGAGTTCAAATCCAACCTCAGGCACTTAACATAAAAACTAGCCATGTTACCTTGGGCAAGTCACTTAATCCTAATTACCCTGCCTTCCCCCCTCCAAACAGCAAAAAACAAAACAAAACAAAACAAAACCCCAAACCCAAAAAATTAAAATAAAAAAATATTATTTAGCATTTTATTTTTCCCCAGTTACATGTAAAAACAATTTTTAACATTTGTTTCTAGAACTTTGAGCTCCAATTTCTCTCCATTTCTTCCATAATAGACATGTTGTAAAAGAAAACAGAAAAAAAAACCCTCAAGAAAAATAAAGTAAAAAACAAAAGCATGCTTCAGTCTGTATTCAGATACCATCAGTTCTTTCTTTGGGGATGGATGAACATTTTTCTTCATAAGTCCAATGTCTTGGATAATTGTAACGCAAGAATAACTAAATTATTCACAATTGATCATCTTACTAGATCGCTGCTAGTTTGTACTTGCACATTTCACTTTACACCAGTTTATGTGAGTCTTTCCAGGTTTTTCTGAGAGCACTCTTGCTTCTCATTTCTTATAGGATGATAGGAATCCATCATAACCACATATAACACTTTCTTCAGTCATTCCCCAATTGATGGGCATGTCCTCAATTTCCTATTCTTTACCCCAAGAAAAGAGCTTCTATAAATATTTTTGTACATATAGGTCATTTTCCTTTTTGTTTTTTATCTCTCTTGGGATATATAGTTGGTGGTATTGCTAGGCCAAAGGGTATATGTGGTTTTATAGCCCCTTGGGCATAATTCCAAGTTATTCTACAAAATGATTGAATCAGTTCACAACTCCACCAACATTGTATTAATGTCTCATTTTTCCTGCATCTCCTCCACCATTTGTCACTTTCCTTTTCTGTCCTATTAGTCAATTTAATAGATATGAGGTAGTAACTGAGAATTGTTTTAATTTGCATTTCTCTAATCAGTAGTGAGAGTATTTTTTCCTTATGGCTATAGACAGCTTTGATTATTTCATCTGAAAACTGATTATATCTTTTGATCATTTATCAATTGAGGAATGACTCTTATTTTTATAAATTTGCCTTGGTTCTCTATATGTTTGAGAAATGAGGCCTTTATCAGAGAAACTTGCTTCAAAATTTTTTTTCAATGTTAATATTGCTAAGTGTATTTCCCTTCATCATATCCCCCCCTCCATTTATTCTATTCTCTCTCCTTTTACCTGTCCCTCCTCAAAGGTGTTTTGCTTCTGACTAACTCCTGCCCCAATCTGCCCTTCCTTCTATTCCGCCCCCCCCCATCTTATCCTCTTCCCTTCCGATTTTCCTATAGGTTAAGATACATTTCTATACCCAATTGAGTGTGTATGTTATTCCTTCTTTGAGCCAATTCTGATGAGAGAAAGTTTCACCTACTCTTCAACTTCCCCATCTACCTATTCACTGAAAAGGTTTTTTCTTGCTTCTTTTACATAAGACCATTTACCCCATTCTACATCTCCCTTTCTCTTTCTCCCAATACATTTTTCTCTTAGCCCTTAATTTTATTTTATTTTTTTAGATATCATCCCTTCATATACAACTCACACTGGTGCCCTCTGTCTATATATAATCCTTCTAACTCACCTAATAATGAGAAAGTTCTTATGACTTACAAGTATTATCTTCCCATGTAGGAATGCAACAGTTTAATCTTATTAAGCCCTTATGATTTCTCTTTCCTATTTACCTTTTTATGTTTCTTTTGAGTCTTGTATTTGAATGTCAGATTTCTTATTCAGCTCTGGTCTTTTCATCAAGAATACTTGAAAGTCCTCTATTTCTTTCCCCCTTGAAGGATTATACTAATTTTTACTGGGTAGGTGATTCTTGGTTGTAATTCTAGCTCCTTGGACCTCTGGAATATCATATTTGAAGATCTCCGATCCTTTAATGTAGAAGCTGCTAAATCTTGTGTTATCCTAAATGTAGTTCCATAATATTTAAATTGTTTATTTCTTGCTACTTGTAATATTTTCTCCTTGACCTGGGAGTTCTGCAATTAGGCTACGATATTCCTGGGAGTTTTCATATTGGGCTCTCTTTCAGAGAGATCTTTTCAATTTCTATTTTATCTTCTGGTTCAAAAACATGAAGGCAGTTTTCCTTGATAATTTCTTGAAAAATGATGTCTAGGCTGTTTTTTTGATTATGGCTCTCAGGTAGTTCATTAATTTTCAAATTATTTCCCCTTGATCTATTTTCCATGTCAGTTGTTTTTTCAGTGAGATATTTTACATTGCCTTCTATTTTTTTCATTCTTTTGGTTTTGTTTTTATTGTTTTTTGATTTCTCATAAAGTCATAAGCTTCCATTTGCTCAGTTCTAATTTTTAGAGAATTATTTTCTCCAGTGAACTTTTGGATCCTTTTCCATTTGACCAATTCTACTTTTTATTTTTTTAAAGCAATTGGGGTTAAGTAACTCGCTCAAGGTTACACGACCAGTTATTATTATTTTTGTGTGGGTGCTGAGTATCAGAGGCTGGAACCAATCCCAGGTCTCCCAACTCTGGGGCCAGCACTCTTACTCACCGCGCCACCTGGCTGCCCCTAAGCAATTGGGGTTAAGTAACTTGCTCAAGGTTACATGGACAGTTATTTCGTGTGGGTGTTAAGTATCTGAGCTGAGACCCGAACCTAGGTCTCCCGACTCTGGGGCCGGCACTCTTGCTCACCGCGCCACCTGGCCGCCCCCCAATTCTACTTTTAAGGAGTTATTTTCTTCAGTGAATTTTGGTACCTCTTTTTTCATTTGGCCTGGTCTCCTGACATTATTCTCCTCATAGACTTTTTGTAACTCTTTTACCATTTGGCCTAGTCTGTTTTTCAAGGTGTTATTTTCTTCACTAATTTTTTTTTGTGTGTTTCCTTTGCCAAGCTGTTGACTAATTTATTTTTTATTTTTGGAGAGGGGAGGGCAGGGCAATTGGGGTTAAGTGACTTGCCCAAGGTCACATGACTAGTAAGTGTTAAATGTCTGAGGCTGGATTTGAACTCAGGTCCTCCTGACTTCAGGGCCGGTGTTCTATTCACTGTGCCACCTAGCCACCCCGACTAATTTTTTTTTTAAGATTTTCTTGCATCGCTCTCATTTCTCTTCTTAATTTTTTTCTCTACCTCTCTTAATTGATTTTCAAAATCCTTCTTGAGCTCTTCCATGACCTGAGACCAACTCCCATTTTTCTCGGTGGATTCAGATGTCGGAGCTTTGAGTTTGCTATCTTCTTCTGAGTGTGTGTTTTGATTTTCCTTTTCACAATAGGAACTGTCTATGGTTAAACTTTTTTTTTCTGTTGTTTGCTTATTTCCCCAGCCTTTTACTTGACTTTTAAACCTTTGTTAAAGTAATGCTCTGCTTCCAGGAAGGACACACTGTCCCAAGCTGCAGGGATTTTTTGCAGCTGTTTTCAGAGATATTTCTAGGGACCTATAAGTATTCAGTTCTTCCAAGTGTGATCTAATGGGAGGTGTTCACTACTCTCCTGGCCTGTGTTCTGGTCTGTGAGTGATCATAGCACTCCTTTCTCCCCTGTGAGGAGGGTCCCCCCTCCACTCTGGTCGCAAGATCTGGTGACCTAGGGCTCTTCCTCACCGTGGGACTGACACCCAAGATCTGAGCATGGTCAAAGCAATGGAATCCTGCTTCAGGGCTAGCAAAAAGACTTCTGTGATGTCCTTCTGACCAGCTGTTTAATCCCCTTACCCTCTGTGGGCTAGAGTTCCAGAAGCAGCCACTGCTGCTGTTAATGCAGTGGCTCCCAAGGCCTGCTTCTGGTTTGCTGGGACTGGGGCAGTTCTTGTGCAGCCTGTGCTGAACTGGGCTCCACTATCACCTTGGTGCAACAGACCTTTTCTGCTGACCTTCTAAGTTGTCTTTGGTGTTTGTGGACTGAGAGGTCTGGAAACTGTTACTACTACCACTGAGACACCCTGAATCATCCTGAAGGCTGCTCCTGGTTTGCTGGTGCCCAGGCTGTGCTGGCACAGCGTGCACTGGACTGCCCTCCTCTCTCACCCTGATGTAGTGCACCCTTCTGATTGATTATACAAGTTGTGTTGGACTGGAAGATTGTTTCACTCTCTTTTTGTGGGTTCTGCTGCTCAAGAGTTCATTTAGAATCATTATTTAAAGGTGTTTGGAGGGGTTTCTGGAGAGCTCAGGTGATTCCCTACCTTTACACTGCCATCTTAACTCTGCTTTTTGGAAAACAGCTTCTTACAAAGTAAGACTGGCCAAATGGAAAAGTATGTACAAAATCTCACTAAAGAAAATAATTATTTAAAAATTATAATTGGGGAAGTCAAAGCTAGTGACTCCATGAGACATCAAGGAATAATAAAACAAATAAAAAGAATGAAAAAATAGAATGAAATGTGAAATATCTAATTGGAAAAACAAATGATCTTGAAAGTTGATCAAGGAGAGAAAATGTAATATTTTTTTTTAGTAATAGAGAACTTTATTTATTTGCTTTTTTTTGGAGGGGGGAAGGTAGGGCAATTGGGGTTAAGTGAGTTGCCCAAGGTCACACGGGAAAATTTAAGTATTAATGGACTATCTAAATGCCATGATTAAAAGGGCCTCAATATAATATTTTGAGAAATTATTAAGGAAAACTACCCTGATATCCTAGAACCAGAGGGTAAAATAGAAATTGAAAGAGTCCACTAATTATTTCCTGAAAGAGATACCAAAATGAAAACTTCCAATAATATTATAGCCAAATCCCAGAACTCCCAGCTCAAGGAGAAAATACTGAAAGCAGCCAAAAAGAAACAATTCAAATATCATGGAAGCATTATCAGGATAGTGTTAAAGGATGTAGAATATTCAAGAAGGATCAAGATTGAGAAAAATTCATTTGATTTGTCAATTAAGAATCAGTGGTAACTTTGGAGGGAGCACTTGTGGTTGAAAATTATATCAGATGTCAGGCTACAGAGAGTTAAGAAGAAAGGGAGAGGAAGGGAAGTGGAGAAACTGATTGTTCAAGTCTTTTTCAAAGAATTTAGAGTAAAAAGGAAAGAGAGATATAAAAATCATACCTAGGAGGGATGAATAGATTAAGTTTCCCCTCTTCACAAAATGAAGTATCATGAAATCCTGAAATGCTATAAAATTAGACCTTACTATAAGCTGCCATATTTTATATAGCCTCTAGGATACTGCTCAATTTTAAGGCTTCTAAGAAGGATGGGAGGGTTCATTGTATTGCGCTGACTTTTCTAAGTAACTTAAAATATCTTAAAGAAGGAAAATGAATTTAACTTTTCTTAGCTGTATCTTTCTCTGCAGCCCAAGAACTCCTTTTGAAGAAGAGCAAGAACTTTGCTTAGATTAAGATGAACCCTAGGAGAACTAAAGACTTGGAAAGGGGTGATTTCATCTTGGTTCTTATTAGCATATCTTATAAAAGCACTATTGTCACAAATAGGACTGAAAGTTCTAACAGCCGTGTATGAATTATGTTCTAATAAAAGGAAACTTACAGAAAATTTATACTACTCAGAAATTATTTCCAGCATTTCCATGAATATTAATTTTCTATAAAGTTTTAAGAAAGGCAAAGATCTATTATCTTTAATAAATATATTTTTAGTCATGGCACCATAGATGCTGTAACCAGTAAGCTTTGACATGTTTCTTTGGAGTGGTTTTGATTTACCCCATTTCTCTAAAGAAAAAAGTGTAATGGAAATAGTTAAAATGAGAAATCAATACCTGACTTCAAGAGTAAACTATGAATAATATTGGTTAGGACTTGAAACTTTGCAGTTTTTAATTAGAAGTCTCTGATTTCTCATTTTGTTGTTTGTCTTTTCTAAATGAAAAGGAAAAAGAAATCTCTCTTAGTTATTGCTGAATTTTAAGTTGCCATAATATGGATACAGTAAAATGGTTATATAAAATACTGAGGCAAAGACTGTCCTTTAGTCTTATGTAAAGATTTATTTTTGCTGTACATATAATATTAGTTAGCCCCTGAAAAAGGGGTATACAGGATATAAGGTAAACCTTCAAATGAACC
Organism: Petaurus breviceps papuanus; assembly: GCF_028583685.1. Classification (NCBI taxonomy): domain Eukaryota; kingdom Metazoa; phylum Chordata; class Mammalia; order Diprotodontia; family Petauridae; genus Petaurus; species Petaurus breviceps. Next base: position 6,372,169 of record NW_027186304.1, on the reverse strand, counting down.
TCAGGAAACCTTGTTTCCTTGGTAACTACGCCTGAAATCCTCTTAACAACTCTGCCTCCAGTCCAACTCTATCCATTAGTGTAAGTGGTTCACCTCAGTCTGTAAATCCTATCAACAGGAAAAAAATGACTTATCTTTGTCTCAAGTAATTAACTAATTTTCCTTTGTTCGTTTCTTCTGTCATTGAGATTATTTTGAAGTTCAGACAAATACTAAGAAAACTTTATCTATTGTTCCTTTGCCTGCCTTGATTAATTCACCCATTTCTGGGATACCTGTTATCAGCAGCGGGAACTCCTTCTACAAATGCCTATAGGCACCTTCTTTGCAACTAATATTCTCTTGGGTTTCCTAGAATATTTGGAGGTAAAATCAAATAGTATCAAAGTTAAAATTAAATGGTAATGAAGTCTAATCCCAGCTCTGCCACTATGTCACACTGGACAAGTCACTTAGCTCCTCTGTTTCTGTTTCCCCATCTATTAAATAGGTTGGGTTTTAAAATTCTATGATTTTATAACTCCATGACAATGTACTTCCCTTTTATGTATTTAGAATGATGCTATTGAATCACTACCAGTAAGCTGATTTATTTATTTTTTTCAATAGTGAGGGATGTGTTGATTTTTTTCACACTCAACTGATTATACTTGTGTTCTATCATATACATTTGCAAGGAGGTTGGCTAGAAATGTTTTTTCCACAGTCTAGGCCTTCTCTAGGTGAAGACCTATAGTTAGTATAGTGCTTTAACATTCAAGTTAACTAGCCTCAAATGACCATATATTTTATTCAGAGTAACCCATAGGGTAAGGTAAATTTGAGGTTATTCTATAGCTGAGAGGCTCTATGGTGTTACAATGACAGATGGCTGGACAGTGACTTAGAAAAGCAGCCTGCAAGAAAAACAAGGTGCGAGTCCACAAACCAGGTGCTAGACAAAGGACATATTCATGAATACAGTAAATCCTGAAGTCATTTTTTATCTCTCTATTGTTATCAAAGTGGATGTGAGATTGGCTTTCATTTCTCTAAAGAAAAAAGTGTAATGGAAAGAGTTAAAATGAGAAATCAATACCTGACTTCAAGAGTAAATTATGAATAATATTGGTTAGGACTTGAAACTTTGCAATTTTGAATTAGAAGTCTCTGATTTCTCATTTTGTTGTTTGTCTTTTCTAAATGAAAACGAAAAAGAATTCTCTGTTAGTTATTGCTGGATTTTTAAGTTGCCATCATATGGATACAGTACAATGGGTGTATAAAACACTGAGGCAAAGACTGTCCTTTAGTCTTATGTAAAGATTTACCTTTGCTGTACATACAATATCAGGTAACTGGCCTTTGTGACCTTTCTTCAGAGTGGGCCTTTGATGGTCATTTTAGTCTGATTTTACTTCACATATTTCAATTTACCCAAAATTAATTAAGTACCCACTATGTGGCAAGCCCAGGCCTACAAGTGTGGAGACAATACAAAAATGAAACAGTTTCTGCCCTCAAGGAGCTTACTTTTATATATGTGTATACATATGTGTGTGTGAATTATATGCCAGATAGAGAGATAAGTAAATTTAATATATAGAAAAATAAACACAAAAGAATTTGGGGGAGTACTATAATTGGGGGAATCAGGAAATACATGTTGTAGGAAGTAGCATTTGAGCTGAGCCTTGAAGGGAGCTAGGGTTTCCAAGAAGTAGAACTGAGAGGGGAGAGCAATACAGGTATGAAAGATAGCATGTTCAAAGGCACAAATAGGAGAGATGGAATTTCATATACAAGGAAGGAATCAAGTATTTATTAAGTGTCTGTGCCAGGTCTGTTCTAAGTCCTTCACAAATATTATCTCATTTAGTCCTCATAACAACCCTAGAAGGTAGGTGCTATCATTATCCCCATTTTACAGTCAAGGAAACAGAGGCAGACAGAACTACAGCACTTGTTAAGAGTCCCACAGCTGGTAAGTGTCTAAGGTCAGATTTTAACTGACGTCTTCCTGACTCTAGACCCAGTGCTGTATCCACTGAACCATTTAGTTGCTTCTGTAACTAAAGGGACTGAGAAGAACAAATTGAATCACTTTCATGCTTAACATCTCATCAAATATTTGAAGACTGCTATCATCTACTTTCTTCTTCCCACATAAATTTGCTCTTCTCTAGGACAAACATACACAGTTATGTTAACTGATCCTTAGATGGTATTTATTTAATTCTTACACCCTTCAGGAAGTTCTCCGGCTTGTCAATATATTTCCTAAAATGTGGCAACCCAAGTTGAACACAATATTCTTCATGTGATTTGCAGGGAAGTCACTGCCTTTTAGGGATGGAGTGGGTGGGTCACTATTCCTCTCAATGTAACTTAGAATTTGGGTATTTTTTTTTGGTTCTCATATTACTTATCTCTTACTTATATATATAATATATATATAATATATATATTATATATAATACTATCATATTACTTATAAGAGATCTCCTAATCTCTTGTACAGAAACTTTTGTCTAGTTCTATCTTTCCCATCCTATATTTGCAAAATTCATTTTGTAACCAACCTTCAGGCCCTTTGTGTTTTCCTCATTATCTTTCTTTTAAATTCAATACAGCCTTCTGGATGATCAAGAACTTTTTGTATCTGGAACCTGTCATCAGATCTGGTAGCTGTCTTTGTTTACACTTTCTTCTGACAGACTGCTCTGAAACTTTCCCAGACATACCTTATATGGACTTTTAAAAAGCTACTGATAAAAAAAATGCTGATCTATACAAGGCTGAGGTCAGAGCCTTGGAAGCACTCCTCCTGAAACCTCTTTCCAAGCTGACATCAAGCTATTAATGATTAATCTATGGGTCTACTCATTCAATCAATTTTGAATCTCCATTATTTGGCTACCACTTAGCCCATATTTTTATATGTAGCACGGACTGTCTTTTTGCTTTTGTATACCTAGCACTTAGCAAAATGCCTGGCACATAGAAAATACTTAATAAATGCTTATTGGCTAACTATGACTAAAATACTGCCATGATCTACCAGTCTAGTCAACCAATTTAAAAAGGAAATTAGTTTAACTTGGCAAGAACTATTCTTGAAACCATGCTGGACTTTAGGGATCATTGTTCTCCTTTTAAATGCCACACCAACCACCTCTTTAATAATTCACACTCATTTTTTTCCAGGAATAGTTCAGTTCACAGGTCAATAGTTTGCAGATTCTATCCTCTTCCCTTTTTGGATACATTTTCCTTTCTCCAGTTCTGTAGGATCTCTTCAATTCTCAAAGATCTTCAAACTGACAAATGCCACATTGGCATTTCTTTCAATATCTGAAGATCCAATTCATCTGCTCCTTGACTTGAATCCATTGAGGGATGCTAGTTGTACTCTTAACGTTTCCTCACTTATTTTGGTTTCAACTTCTTATTTTCAATTTTTTAAAACCATTCCTTGTCCAAATAGCATCCTCTTTGGCAGAGAAAACATTCTTCTAAAAATTGGAGCTAATAATGCTTTCATGGGACTGTTGTGAAGGAAATACTTTGTAAATCTTAATAAATTAATGATGAAAAATTGTTAAACATTTATTTTCTACCAGGCACTAAAATATATTAGGAATGTGATTTGCTGGCACTTACATGAATTATAAGCCAATGATGTATGTCATGGAGACCTATGGTCTTGACCACGTAGGATGATCTTTTTGACTATGTGTGTTATTGGGAACAGAATGAGTGATTCCTTGTAGTCTTCAATCTCATCTCTACTGTGTTTCCCCGATAATAAGACCTATCCTGAAAATAAGCCCTCCCCTTACTGTGTAAGATTCCTCTAAAATAAGCCCTCCCCCAAAAATAAGCCCTATTGAGATTGCTACTGTAGTGAAGGTGATCCCCTGTGCTACATGCTACATTACAGTACCCTCTGTATGCACTGTCCCCCCCCAGGTGAAATGCACACCGCGCTCCGAGCTTCATCCAATCAGAGCTGCAGCAGTGAGCGCATCATCCTGTTCTTCCCCAGTGATTTGCTTGCTGGCGCCATTGAGAGCAGTGCCGAGGAGAAGAGCTGAGGCAGGACAACATAAAAACCCAGTATGTAAGCAGGAGTGAGGGGGCATGATGGAGGATAAAAAGGGCATGATGGAGGAAAAAAAAGATCTCAGGGGGCATGATGGAGTGAAAAGAAGGACTGATGGTCATAATTTTATTATTCTGTCTGTTTTGACCCCCAGACATGAGTACAAAAAGGAAGAGCTATACTGTTGAGTATAAGAAAGCAATTGTAGAGGAGTCACATGTCATTGCTGTCAGTGTTCATTAAAATAAGCCTTCCCCTGAAAATAAGCCCTCTGGTGTTTTTCTGTCCAAAAAAAATTACTAAGACAGTGTCTTATTATTGGGGAAACATGGTGTGAGTCATGAGGCAGTATTGAAGATGCTCCTTGTGCCTACCCTCCAGAAACTGGACATACCTGAGAGAGTAGCCTTGGTGTCCAGCATACAAATCAGACACCAGGAGGGGACCATATTGACCCTGCACATACTGACTCTGGTACCTAGGCAGAGATTGTTACTCCATTCCCCCTACATGGATTAGCCTGATTTCTATTCCCTCTGGCCATGTGTAAAGCCAAGCACAAGCAGCTCTCCTGAGGATTGCTGTTGTGAATCTTACCATGTTCTCAATGCTCTCAATGTTATCATGCTCTCAATGGCGCCAGCAAGCAAATCACTGGGGAAGAACAGGATGACGAGCTCACTGCTGCAGCTCTGATTGGATGAAGCTCAGATCTCGGTGTGCGTTTCACCTGGGGGGATGGTGCATACAGAGGGTATCGTAATGTAGCATGTAGCGAAGGGGATCACCTTCACTACAGTAGCAATCTCAATAGGGCTTATTTTTGGGGGAGGGCTTATTTTAGAGGAATCTTACACATTAAGGGGAGGGCTTATTTTCGGGATAGGTCTTATTATCGGGGAATCACGGTAGGTTTTTGTGAACCTTAGAAAATTAAGGTTCTGATCACATAGTATAGTGAATTCTCTATTTATTCAGCAATAAACTAAATAAAAACATTCACAGAAACCAAAGTACAACATCCACTACAATATAACATAACAACTTATTACTAAGGTAGTCTTAAAAGATATTATTCAGTAAGTTACAGTCTCAATCAATCAATCAACTCATCTAAAGTCTTCTTTCATCTTGATTGGAGGCTGGCTTCCAATCATCCTTAACTTGATCATCCTTAAGAAGCAATCAGGTGCAAAGTACAAAGGTCTATCACCCCTAGGTCACATTGTCTTAATCTCTCAGCCAGCACTAAGTACCTAAGTGAAGATCCTTTCAGCTTGACTCCAGACTGACTTCCAAACTCTATTGTTCTTCTTCCATGCTCCCAGGTCTTGTCTGAATCCACCCAACTGTCACCTGGATTCATAGGTAGGCAGCTCCCAGCTCCTGATCCAGCTCCAGCTTGAAGCTCACAGTGACCAGCCCACCTCAAGCCCTTCACAGTTTCTGTTTCTGGGAAGACAAAGCTCAACAGAACAACAACAATATCTACATGTATCAGGCTTAGCAGAGTTACAACAATGTTCACACACATTGCTGGCATTATCAATTATTCACTTTCTGCCTGTGAAATAAACAGAGACCAACAGACACAGGTCTCTGTCTAAGAAATTAACGCAGACCAACAGACAGGGCTTCTGTCTGAGAAACCAAACATAAATCATCAGTAAAGTCCTGGGACCTCTGAAAACATCAGTCAAACCTTCCTTCAGGACTTCTGTAAACAGACAGTAGGAAAGTCCTCTTTCAGGACTTCTGAACCAGCAGTTAGGTCTCAGGGCTTACGTAACAATAGCAATGTCCTCTGTCAGCAGACAGGTATTGAAGAGGTTTCCCATAAAGAGGGCTAGGGTTGCCCTGGAGACCCCAAAATACCAACACACTGGGTCCTGCCAAATGAATTCGACTCAAGTCTTCTCAGCCAGAGAAAAGTAAAGTTTATTAAAAGTTTGCTTGTATTAGACACAGAGTAAGTCTGTGCTAGGTCATTCTATGGTGCTCTCACCCCACATGGAGGGAAGATGTGATCTTATATATAGAAGGTTGTAGGAGTAATCTAGGGGTGGTCTAGAGGAAGAGTTTGGGGAGGGTCTTCAGGAGAAGTCAGATGAGGTCAATGAGTAATAAAGGGTGGGAAGGTGCTGGAGGCTACCTGGAGCCCACAGGCAATGGTGGGCTAGGACAATTCAAGGGTGGATTGATATTTTGATAGGCTCAAGGGTGGGAAGTAGATGGACAACAAAGGTTTGGGCCCAGCCACAATGTAAGGCTTACTCATGCAAATGCCCTATCAAATGGGACAATTTAATCAGAGTTCAAGGGAGGTTCCCAGAGCCTGCACCTTATCAGTGTGACAATGTAAGATCAACACAGCCAGAACAGAGTGTTGGCACCACAGCCATCCTTCCTCCCAGTTCTGCTCAGTCCCAGCTTGTGTTTAAATTTTAATATCCTCTGCTCCTTCCTCTTCTGCCCTTCCTTGTGTTCTTCCTGTTCCAGTCTTTGGCAAGCTCCTCCCACTGTGGGCTTCACAGGTTCTGTTTCTAACAAAGACTTTATATAATCACAGGTAAGGCTCAAAGGCATCTGAGGAGCTGAAACAAGGAGCTAATGCTCCTTTGCTTGCCATTATACCCTGATGTATTGTGTTGTGTTGTGTGTGTTTTGAGAACTTTTTTTTTACTGTTATAGATGCCACGAGAAAAAATTTTGAGCCTTTATGTACATATTAAAAGCTTTATGATCATTCCCTATGTAGTGTGCCTTTTCTTTTAGGGGGTTCTAAGCCACCCACCCCATTCCCATTTCCCTCCTTTGGGGTTTCTAGAATTTCCAACACTATGTAATATGTGAAGAGGGTACCCACTAAGAGGGTTAGGGTTGCTCTGGAGACCCCAAAATACCAACACCCTTGGTCCTGCCAAATAAATTCTATTCATCTTCTCAGTAAAAGAAAAGTAAAATTTATTTAAAATTTCACTTGCATTAGAAACAGAGTAAGTCTGTGCTAGGTCATTCTATGGTGCTCTATAATGCTCTCACTATTCTATGGCATTCTATGGCACTCTCATCCACATGGCATGAGATAGGGTCTTATATACAGAAGGTTGGAGGAATCTAGGGGTGGTCTAGAGGAGGAGTGTGGGGAGGGTCTTCAGGAGGAGTTAATGATGTCAATGAGTGATTAAGGATGGGAAATAGCTGGTGACTACAGACAACTGTGGTCTAGGAAGGCTCAAGGTGGGAAGTAGATGACAATGTAGGGCTAGGCTAGTAACTAGGCTAGTAGTTAGCAGTTAGTAGGTCTGGGCCCAGCCACAACCTCATCAAATGAGATGATTTAATCAGAGTCCAAGGGAGGTTCCCACAGCCTGTACCTCAAGGACTCAAGGAGAGCTGGAGGGGGCCTCCCAGAGCCCAGACCTCATTGATATGCACACATCTCATTTTTGGGTTCCCCTGCCAACTAGTAGGTGGCAAAAACTCTCCCTCCCATCTATTTCCTTTTCAGGGGCTTCTGTAAAATTGAAGAAATTTAGAGATCTTGGGTGGGGAAAGATCCAGAAGAAAAGTGAAAGAAATCAGTAGGCAGGTTGCTTTGTAGTGGATAGAATGCAGGATTTGGCATTAAGAAAGGAAAGGGAAAAGCCTAAGTTCAAATCCTGCCTCAGATTCAGGGCAAGTTATTTGACTTCTCTAAACCTCAGATTCTTCATTTGTAAAATAGCACCTACCTCACAGGGCTGTTACTAGGATCAAATAAGATAAAATTCAAGATGCTTTGTAAATTTAAACCAGTAGAATTCACTTTAATAGGTTTTTTTGGGAGATGGGAGTTAATTTATAGCTTGTTCAGTTTCATTTTATAAGACAAGTTCATTTAAGCACTCTATTTTCTGTTTGTTAATCTATGCTATTTATATTTGTATAAATATTTATGCATTTCATTTAGATTGTCAGTTTGACTGGCATATGGTTGGGTAGAATAACACCTGCTAATTTCTGTTCTTCACTGGTTGTGAATTCCTCTGTTCACTTTTGATATCTGTAATTTGGTTTTCATGCTTTTTCTCTTTCTCTTCTTTTTTACACCAAGTTAGCTGATGGCTTATTTTTTCTTTTTTTTAATTTTTAATTTATTAATCTCTCCTTTAATTTCCAGTATTCCTCTTTTGATATTCAATTGGAAGTTTTAAGTTTGTTGGTTTTCTAGATGTTCTTTTAGGTCTATGCTGAATTTGTTGACCTGCTCTTTCTCTCTTTAATTGATGCAAATGTTTAAAGATATTTTTTTTCCTACAAATAATGCTTTGGCTATTTCCCAAGATTTTTGTTATGTTGTCTTATTATTGTCATTATCTTTAATGGAATTATCAATTATTTCCATTATTTGTTCTTTGACCTCCTCATTCTTTAATATTAAATTATTTTGTTTCCAATTAAATTTTTTTCCCTTTTCCATTCAACTTTTAAGATCATCAAAACATAATAGGATCTAGTCTAAGACTAGAGGACCTGACTATGATCCTATTAAGTTTTGATGATCTTAAAAGTTGAATGGAAAAGGGAAAAAAATTTAATTGATGATGACAGAGTTCAGAGGAACTATGTCTATCATCCTCTCATATTAGAATGGAACAGTTTTATCTTGCTTAATCCCTCATGATTGCTCTTTTGTGTTTACCTTTTTTTCTTCTTTTTACTCCTGTGTTTATGAATCAGTTAACCCTAAAATAGAAATCTTTTTATCAAAGGAGAGATCAACAGTAGTGTAGATTTAAAAAAAATGAATGAATAAATAAAACTATTAACTTTTTTTGAAAAATAAGCCATTAGCTAAATTAATATTTTAAAAGGAGAAAACAAAATTATCAGTATTAAAAATTTAAAAAGTGAATTCACAATGAAGAAGAAATAAAATAAATTATGAGAAGCTATGTCACCAATTATATGCCAATAAAACTATCTAAAATAAATGGATGAACATTTATAAAAATATAAATTGCCACAATTACCAGAACAAGAAATAGATGACTAAATGAACTTAGAAAAAGAAATAGCACAAATATTAAATGGACTCCCAAAGAGTGAAAAAAGGATGATTACTTTGAGTTCCCTATGGATGTAGAAAGAAATCTCATAAAGATGATTAGTTGACCAATTTCCATTTTATTCCCACACTTAACACAAAGTAGGCTTATACTGAGCTATTGATACTTTATAGACCACTTAGTCCAGTGATTTATAGATGAGTAAATAGTGGCCTAGAGAGATTAAATAACTTGTCCAAATTCAAAAGTATGATTCTTTAATAGCATATTTATTTCTATCCTATTTCCTTATGCCCTTCATTCTCTTTCTTTCTTATCCTTCTCTTCTAAAGAAATAGAATATAGTGAGGGAGGAGCAAGATTTATACCAGTGCTCTGGTTTTGGTGCAGTCTGCTTCTGCTTTCCTATAGCTCTTCTCTCTCTCTTTCCCAGATACCAGTAACAAGTTCTCAGTCTTTCTCTTAAGCCCCTCATTGAGATCTACCCTTATTAGTTAGAGCTTATTTTGCTTAGTATAAATCCCTCCCTTAATTTACCTTTCCTTTTTTTTCATCCCTCTTATTTTTCCCCTTTGCTTCCTCTTTTGCTGTTGGGTGGAATGTATTTCTGTACCCAATTCCGGGCTTGTTTCTGTGTGCAGATGCCTTTCTAGACTTCCCTACTTTAATCAGTTCATAGGAGAGTGAGGTTCAAATGTCACCCACTCCCTCTCTTTTGTATAGTCTTCTAATTTTGCATCCTAATTATGAGAGAATTTTCCCTGTTTGCTCCACTTCCATAAATATCTGCTTTCCTTTCCCTTTCCTTTCTTCTTTTATGTTTATCAAAATGCAACACACCACTCTCAGGTCTTCTGTCTTATTAGATTCCCAATATGACTGCTGCTGCTGATATGTAGGGGATGAAGGGTACAACTTCTTCCCATATTAGAATGTAAAAAGTTTGTCCTTTTTTAGTCCTTTATGATTACTTTCTTATGTTTACCTTTTTTTCCCTCTTTTGATTTGTGTTTACTTGTCAAATTTTCTGCTCAGCTCTGATCTTTTAATCAGGGATCTTTGAAAGTCTTCTATTTCATTAAAAATCCATTTTCTTGCTATAAGATAACTTTTACTCTTTCTGGATAAGTTATTCTTGGCTGCAAGCCTAGATTTTTGCTTTCTGAATATCATATTCTCTATCTGCTGATTCATAATGGTGGCTACTAAATAATATGTGATCTTGACTATAACATTTTGGTGGTTGAAAAATTCTTTTGGCTACTTATTATTTTTTTTCTTTGACCTGGAAACTTTGGATTCAGGTTTTAATGTTTCTGGGAGTTTTCATGTTAAGGTTTCTTTCAGGATGTGACCAGAGTATTCTTTCAATTTCTACTTTGCCATCCGGTTTTGAGATCTTAGCAGTTTTTTTTCTATGATTTCTGGGTTCTTTCTTTCTTTTTGTCCTGGATTTTAGGTAGTACATTGATTCTTTTAAATAATTTATTTATTTTAAATATTCTTTTCTTTTTAAATTTTGAGTTCCAAATTCTCTCCCCCCTCTGATACCCTTCCCCACCCAGTAAGAAGTCAAGCAATATATCAATTACACATGTGAAATCATGCAAAACATATTTCCATATTAGCCATATTTTTAAAAAAAAAGTAAGAAAGATAAAGGGAGTAAATTCAACTTCAATTTGTAGAATTCATTAATTCTATCTCTGGAGGTAGAGAACATTTTTTTTTCATCATAAGTCCTTGGGAATTGTCTTAAATCATTGTACTGATCAGATTAGCTGTCTTTCACAGTTGATATCATTACAGCATTGCTGTTATTGTGCATAATACTTCCCCAGTCTCATTTCACTTTGGTTTTTTAAAAAATTTAGTATTTTATTTTTCCCTAGTTGCATGCAAAAACAATATTTAACATTTGTTCTTAAAATTTTGTGTTCCAGATTCTCTCTTTTCCTCCCTGACTCTGTCATTTAGAAGGCAAACAATTTGATATAGGTTATACATATGTAGTCATGCAAAACATTTCCATAATGACCATGTTGTGAAAGAAAACATCGACAAAAAAACCCTCAAGAAAAATAAAGTAAAAAAGTATGCTTCATTCTGTATTCAGACACCATCACTTCTCTCTTTGGGGATACATAGCATTTTTCATCTTAAGTCCTTCAGAGCTGCCTTGGATCATTTTATTGATGAGAATAGCTAAGTGATTCACAGATGATCATCTTGCAATATTGCTGTTACTTTGTACAAAGTACATTTTACTTTGCATTGGCTCATGTAAGTCTTTCCAGGTTTTTCTGAGAGCATCCTGCTCATCATTTCTTATAGCACAATAGTACTCCATCATAATCACTTATCACGATTTGTTTAGCCATATCCCCAATTGATGGATATTCCCTCAATTTATAATTCTTTGTCCCCAGAAAAGAGCTGCTATAAATATTTTTCTAAGTATAGGTCTTTTTCCTTTCCTTTAAAAAAAAATCTCTTTTGGGATACAGACCTTGTATTCTCACTTCACTTTGTATCAGTTCATATGAGTCTTGCCATATTTTTTCTGAAACTACCCCCCTTGTCATTTCTTATAACATGATAGTACTTCATCATAATAATATGTCACAACTTTTTCAGCCATTCCTGAATTGATAGACATCCCCTTGATTTGAAATTCTTTGACACCACAAAAAGAGCTGCATGTACATGTGGGTCCTTTTCTCCTTTTACAATCTCTTTGTAATGGTATTGTTGGGTGAAAGGGTATGCACAGTTTTATAACCCTTTGGATTCCTAATTGTTCTCCAGAATGATTGGACCAGTTCACCATTGCACAATTGTTCTGTTGTCTATCCTTCATTCTCTAAGAGAACCAATGACATGCAATGACTGGAAAAAACCAAAGTTTTGACTATGTGGACCTTTGTTGGCAATCTGATGTCTCTTCTTTTTAGTGCTGTCCAGATTTGCCATAGCCCTCCTTCCTAGGAGCAAGCATTTTTTAATTTCATAGCTGCAGTCATTGTATGCCGTGATCTTTGAGCCCAAGAATAAAAAATCTGACACAGCTTCCATTTCTTGTCCTCTATTTGCCAGGAAATGATAGGACAAGTTTCCAAGATCTCAACATTTTTTGTGTTAAGCCTTGAGTTAGCCTTACCCTCTCCTCTTTCACTCTCATCAAGAGGCTTCTTAATTCCTCTTCATTCTCGCTATCAGAGTGGTGTTGCTTCCATATCTGAGATTGTTCATATTTCTCCCAGAACCTTAATTTCAACTTTTGATTCATCCAGCCTGGAATTTTTCCTGATGTATTCTGCATATAAGTTAAATAAACAAGGTGACAGTATGTAGCCTTGTTGTATTCCCTTTCCAATCTTAAACCAATCTGTTGCTTCTTGACCTGCATATGAGTTCCTCAAAACACAAGTAAGATGATCTGGTACTCTCTTCTCTTTGAGGACTTGCCACATTTTGTTGTGCTTCACATAGTCAAAGGCTTTAGTATAGTCAAGGAAGCAGAAGCAGACATTATTTTCTGGAACTTATTTGCTTTCTTCATAATCCAACAAATGTTGGCAATTTGGTCTCTGTTCCTATGCCCCTTTGAAAATCAGTTTGCTCTTCTGGTAATTCTCAGTTCACATATTGTTGAAGTCTTGTTTGAAGAATCATAAACACAACCTTGCTGTCAGGTGAAATGAACAAATTGTCCAAGAACTTGAATATTCCTCGGTATTTCTTTTCTTTAGGATTGGGATATAAACTTATCTGTTCCAACCCAGTGGTCATTGTTGAGTTTTCCAAATTTGCTGGCATGAGTGCAGCACTTTAATAGCATTATCTTTTAAAATTTCCCATAACTTATCTGGAATTCCATCAGTATTGCAAATCTTTGTCCATACTTCTCCAGGCACTCCATCTACAAGATCTAAATCCATAAATCTATTCGCTTCCACTTCATATTCATAAGGACTGTTATTTAGATCATACCCTATATGGTCTGTTTTTCACTACTTCCTTCAATTTCAATCTGAATTTTGTAAAAAGAAGTTCATGATCTGAGCCAGTTTCAGGCTTATTTTAATGCACTGCATTGAGTTTCTTCACCTTTTGCTGTGAAGAATATAATCAATCTGATTTCTGTATTGACCATCTGATGATGTTCATGTGTAAAGTCACTTTTTGGGTTATTAAAAAAAGAGTGCTCGCTCTGACTAGTGACTTATCTTGACAAAACACTATTAGTCTCTTCCCTGCTTCATTTTGTACTGTGTGGTCAAACTTTCATGTTTTTCCAATTGTCTTTTGATTTCCTACTGTAGTATTCCAATCCCCTATGATGAATGTGACATCTTTTTTTTTTTTTGGTATTATTTCTAGAAGATGTAGGTTGTCACAGAACTGATCAACTTTCACCTCTTTAGCATCAGTGGTTGGAGTATAGACTTATATTACTGTGGTGCTGACTGACTTGCCTTGGATTCAAGCAGATATTCTGGCATTTTTGAGATTATACCCCAGTAGGACATTTCTTACCCTATTCTTGCCCACAGTAGTATATGAAATGATCACCTGAATTAAATGTATCCATTTCCATCCATTTAAGTTCATTGATATACAAGGTATCAGTGTTTAATATGTCCATCTCCTGTGTAACTACATCCAGTTTACCATGGTTCATAGAGCTTACATTCCAGGCTTTTATGCAATATTGATCTTTACAGACTCAGAATTTCCTTTCATCCTCATATGCATCTGCAACTGAGTTTCCTTTTGACTTTGGCTCAATCACTCTATTAGTACTGGAGCTACACATAGCTGTCCTCCAGTTTTCCCCAGTAGCATGACAGATACCTTCAGACTTGAGAGGCTCATGTTTTGATGTCATCACTTTTATCATTTTAATACTGTCCCTGGGGTTTTCTTCACAAAAATACTGGAGTGGTTTGCTGTTTCCTTTTCCATTGGTCACCCTTTGTCACCCTCTGCTACAACCTGTCCACATTTGGTAACCCTGCATGGGACAGCTTATAATTTCATTAACTATGCAAGCTCCTCTTCCACAATGCAGGGATTCAAAAGGAGTTGTCTATAGTACCTTTTAACAAAATGTAACTTCCCTGATTACCTCTTTTACATACATCTATTTGCTTTTGCTTAGTCTGAGATCATGATCATTACCTCTGCCTTTTTTATTTCAGCTGAAGCATAATGGATTCAGCTCCAGACCTTTATTTTAACTGTGTGTATCTATAATGGTGCTTCCTATATACTTGCTTCCAGTATCCCCCACCCCAGGATCTGCAGACCTCACTTTCTGTCCTCCTGACCTGTACTAGATAAATAAAATACTATGACTCTTTGTTTTTTGTTTATCCCACTCAGAATTTGATTTGATGAGTTTTAAAAAGTTATTTAGAGGGTTGGGTTTGGTGAGCTAAGTAAGCAGCAACACTCAGTGCTCTCCCCCATCTTGGCTCTATTTACTATTTGTTTTTTTTTACTCAGTGATTTTTTTCTTTTCTGGTCCTTTTTTCCTCTTTCGTGTGATATTATTTGATTCTAATCATGTTAAAATTGTAGAAAGAAATCAAATCTTTCTTTTACTTTATATTTTCCATTTCTTTTTTTTTTTTTTAAGAAAAATTGTACTTTGTTAACCTTAAGTGCAAGAGTGGAGAGGCAGTCAAACTATTCATAATTTGAAGTTTTTGCCACTTTAAAAAATATTGTTATGTTACTCCTTTCAGAAATTCTACCATGGCTTCCCATTAGCCACATGATCCCACTTTATAGTTTTTATGGTAATTTAACTTTCTCAGAATTAAAGAAAAAGGAAATAGTACCTGTCTTCAAAATGAGCCCACATTCTGTTGGGAGAGACAAGTACATATATAAACCATTTACAAAATAAATACAAAGGTTTTTTTTTGGGGGGGGGAGGATACTAGGATTTGAGGGGGTTAAGGAAACACTTTATGAAGGAGGGAATATTTGAGACAAACTTTTAAAGGAAAAAAGGGATTAATTCTAAGAAGTAGAAGTGAGAAGGGAGTTCATTTCAGGCATGAGGAACAGTCATTTCAGAGGTACCTATCAGATAGTGGAGTGTTGTGTGTTAAGAACAAAAAAGAGAGCCATTTTGTCTGGATCACAGAGAGAGGAGCATTGTGTCATAAGGTTGGAAAGGTAAGAGGAAGCCTGTCTGTAAATTGCTTAAAAAGCCAAAGAGATGTATTTACATTTGGTACTAAAAGCAATAGGATATCACTGGACTTTACTGAACTGGGGAGTGGCACAACCAAACTTGTGCTTTAGGAAAACTTGTATAGTGAATGAAGGAGAGTTAGGAGAGATAATGCTTTAAATCCTACTTGAATTTTCCATGAACCCAACCATCTCCTTGCTATTTGAGGTCCCTCTAGACCTTGAACCTTTGGATAACATGACCTAATTGTGTTAACCCTCTAAAATTTAAAACCAACAGTCAGGGGCCTTGCTGTCTGCATCGGTAAGTCAGCCATTACACTCATCCTACTATAACTAATTATATGTGGTCCCAGGCCTTCGACCATGCTTATATCCCATTAGACTGCATACCTTTGGGTAATCTCCTTGTTTCTAATCTGTGTAAGTACATACCATCCTGCCCCCCACCCCTTTCTTGCTTTGAGAATAGTAATAAAATAATCATTTCTGGAAAAAAGTACTCATTGCAGAAGAACTTTTCTCTGACCTCTATTCTCACATATATGTTGTCTTTTCCAATGTGAATTATAAATTCCTTAACTGTATGTATTTTCTTGCATTTATGTATCCTCAGTAATTAGCATAGTGCTTGACACATAATAAGATCTTATTAAATGTTTTTATTCATTGAGGCGAAGTGATTAGTTAGGAGGCTATTGTGATAGTTTGGCAAGAGGTTATATGGATTTTGACTAGGGTGATGATCATAAGTATAGAGAGAACGATGGGCTTGGGAGATGTTGTAGTGGTAGATAGGACTTGGCAATGAGCTAGATACGTGTGAAAGACAGTAAGGATGTTAATGACTATGAGGATATTTTTTCTCCTAACAGATATAGAGATGTTAAGAAGAGCAGTAGGTTCAGGAGTAAGAATAAGGAATTCTGGGGGTGGCTAGGTGGTGCAGTGAATAGAGCACTGGCCCTGAAGTCAGGAGGACCTGAGTTCAAATCTGGCCTCAAGACACTTAACAAATTACTAGCCATGTGACTTTGGGCAAGTCACTTAACCCCAATTGTCCTCCAAAAAAAAAGTAAAAAAAAATCTTTAAAAATGGGGTGGCTAGGTGGTGCAGTGAGTTAAGTGCCAGCCCCGGAATCAGGAGGACCTGAGTTCAGTTCCAGCCTCAGACACTTAACACCCACACAAAAAAACTAGCTGTGTAACCTTGGGCAAGTTACTTATCCCCAATTGCCCTCCAAAAAGGCAAAAAAAGAATAAGGAATTCTGTTTTGAATGTGTTGAATTTGAGATGCCTATGAGACATTTAATTAGAAATATCGAATAGATAGTTGGAGATTTAGGACTGGAGGATAGATAAGGAGACTAGATATATAGATTAGTCATTTGCAGGGAGATGATAAACCTGTTGAGACTGATGTAGTCAGTCACTGAGATATTGTAGATAGAAAAGAAGGTCCAGGACAGAGACCTGGGATACAGCCATAGTGATGGGCACATGACAGCAATGATGTGCCAGCAAGGTGACTCAGAGCGAATCATCAGATAGGTAGCAGGAAAGCCAAGAAAAAGCAGTGTCATTAAAAACCTCAACAGGAGAGAATGTTTGAGAGAAAGTGATCAACCTTGTCAGATGCTGCAGAGAGGTTGAGAAGAATGAATGAGAAAAGGCCATCACATGTGACATTGACAGCTTTGGAAAGAGAGTTTCAGTTGAATGATGAGGTCAGAAGATAGATGGTAAAGGGATGAGAAGTGATCAGAGAGAGGTAAAGTGAAACAAGAAGCTCATACTTCAACAATGAGTTTGACAGTGAAAGGGAGGAAAAACAATGAGAAGTTGTGGGAAAAATTGGATTTAGAGAGTTTTTTCAGTGCTAAGAAGACATGGAAATATTTGTAGGCAGCAACAGAGAAAGGAGCACATAAAAACATA
The DNA here is from genome assembly GCF_028583685.1 of Petaurus breviceps papuanus. NCBI lineage: Eukaryota > Metazoa > Chordata > Mammalia > Diprotodontia > Petauridae > Petaurus > Petaurus breviceps. The sequence goes on along the minus strand of NW_027186304.1, from coordinate 6,354,885 downwards.
TTGAATATTAGAAAGAAGTGTGATTGAAGAGATAATCCTTAGTATAGAGAATAATAATACTTGCATTATTGCACAATACAAAGCTGTTGTGAGGAAAGGTCTCTCTTTTAAACACTGTAAAGTGTGAATTATTATTTTAATGATGACAAATTTAATAAATATTTGTTGATTAATTGATTCATTCTATAAAATATTCTTTGGTTAACATCAAGGAAATAGACATTTTTATCCAATAATGTATCCTTAAAGTAAGAAAGATAACATGTCTTGGTTTGTAGACTGCTTCCATTAGTCATACCCTTTAGAGATTTTCAAAATACTGACATCTTTTTTTTTTAACTTTGGCTCCTATTGCTGTATGTTACAGAATACTGTGACAAACTATTTTTCATAGAAAAATATCATAGAAAGTCATGAAAACTTAGAAAAGCTTGTAGCAGCTAACTAAATTTGCCCCTTATCCAAGGAAGTCTTTAGAGTTTATTACGATATATCATCTTGCATAAACATTTCTGGAAGCTTGTGTTAAAGTATCCCCAAACATTACCCAACGTAATTATTACAATTATTTAAGATGTCAGTATTTACATGGATATTTAATTTCATTGGTGTAGATACTCTTGTTAATAGATAAAAAACCATTGAAACCTCATGTTGTATGACTCTTGTCATTACAGACTGATAAAAGCCTCCAAGGGGATTCATCCAAGACTAGGAGCTCCGATTCACTTCAAGGTGCAATGAATTGATCACAGGTAATTTCCCCTACGCTGCTGACATGCCCATTTGCTGTGAATGTCCAATGATTTGTCGTAGTATTCTTTGTCCAATTGCTTTTTCACGTGTGGATAGTGAGTTTGGGGTATAGGGTGTGTTCAGAGAAGACCAGTACCTCTGGTGTAAGGGCTGCTGACAACTTTTCAGGGCTGGTGTCTATCTTTGGTGTCTACCTGATCCACCTAATTATCACCTGTGGTGCCAAGAAGCTGTAGAATGCAGTGGCCACAACCCAGTAAACCATTTTGGCAGATAGGCTAAACCAGGTTGAATGTAATGCAAGGGTTTTAGACTTGCTGGTGAGTTAGGAGGGTGTCTACCCTAAGCATGTTAGGACTTCTGGGGGAATGGGCAGATGAGAACAATTTGTTCCAACAGCGATGAGGGCAGCTGAAGCAGGTGCTCTGGAGTGTATACAGTTTGGTTAAATATCACAGACATGAAGGTCGTCTGCTGCATGTTGAGTCATCACTAGTCATTTTGACTCTGTCCTGTCACTGAACTGTGATGCCTCTACAGGAAGGAGTGAGGTCAACAACTTTGGGCAACTGCCTCACTTAAATCCAATTTACACGTGAATCAAATCATCCATTCCATGTTACCTATCTCAAAGTTCTGTAGTTACAGGCAAGTGACAAATCAGCAGGTACAGATACACTGGCAGCTGTAGTGCCAACCCTGCACACAGGTGGCCTAAAGCCATCTTTTCACTAGAAGCAGCAGTGGGATTTGGCAGCCCCCTGCATGTCTGAACAACCTTTCCTTTTATTTTTTCCACCTGATAGCATTTTATTTTTTCCAGTTACATGTAAAGAGAGTTTTCAACATACATCTTTGTAAAATTTTGAGTTCTAAATTTTTTCTTCCCTCTTTCCCTTCTTCATTCTTCCCCAAGATGGCAAGAAATCTGATATAGTCTATACACATGCAATTATGCTAAATGTATTTCTACATTAATCATATTGTGAAAGAAGAATCAAAACAAAAAGTAAAAATCATGAGAAAGAAAAAAAAATGAAAATCTCATGCTTTGATCTTCATTCAGACTCCATTGTTCTATCTCTGCATGTAGATAGCATTTTCCATCATGAGTCTTTTGGAATTATTTTAGATGATTATATTTCTGAGAAAAGCTAAGTCAATCATAGTGATCATTGTGCAGTGTTGCTGTTACTGTGTACAATGTTCCCTGGTTCTGCTCATTTCACTCAGTAACAGTCCGCGTAAGCCTTTCCAGGTTTTTCTGAAATTTGCCTGCTCATCATTTCTAATAGTACAATAGTATTCCATTACATTCATATACCATAACTTATTCGGCTCTTCTCCAATTGATGGGCATCTCCTCAATTTTCAATTTTTTGCCACCACAAAAAATGATGCTATAAATAGCTTTGTCCATGTGGTTCCTTTCCTCTCTATGATCTCTTTGGGAAATAGACCTAATAGTGGTATTGCTAGATCAAAAGACATGAACAGTTTTATAACCCTTTGGGCATAGTTCCAAATTGCTCTTCAGAATGGTTGGATCAGTTCGCAACTCCATTAACAATGTATTAGTATTCCAATTTCCCCACATCTTCTCCAACATTTATCATTTTCCTTTTATGTTAGCCAATCTTATAGGTGTGAGGTGGTACCTCAGTTGTTTTAATTTGCATTTCTCTAATCAATAGTGATTTGGAACATTTTTTTCCATAAGAAATGAGAGCTTTGATTTCTTCCTCTGAAAACTGCCTTTTCATATCCTTTGACCATTTGTCAATTGGGGAATGCCTTGTATTCTTATAAATTTGACTCAGTTCTCTATCTATTTGAGAAATGAGGCTTTTGTCAGAAACACTGGCTGGAAAAATAGTTTCCCAGCTTTCTGCTTTCTTTTTTTTGTTGTTGTTCTTGCCATGCCTTCTTTAAAAAATTTTTTTTTGTCTTTATTAATTTGTTCATTTACTTTGAGTTTACAAGATTCAGTTCCTCAGTTCTTTGAGTTTCAAATTTTCTTTCCCTGCCACACCTGCACCTCCCCCCTCCCATAGTGGCATACAATCAGGTCTAGGATCTGCAGATACTTTCACATTAGACATTGGTCAGGTTATAAAGAAGGATTGTATCAGATGGAATGCACAATGGGAAAGAGGAAACAAAACCAAACAAGAAAAAGAAAGAGAGCAGGTGGTTTGCTTCAATCTTCATTCAAACTCTGTTCTTTCTGGTTCTTTCTCTGAATGTAGACATCTCTCTCCATCATGAGTCTTTTGAAGTTTACTTACATCCCCCCATTTCTGAGAGGAGTCTGGTCTATCAAAGTAGGTCATCACACATAAGTTGTATCTGTAATTGTGTACAAATTTTTCCTGGTTCTGATCTTCTCACTCAGTATCAGTTTGTATAAGACTTTCCAGGCAAATATGAAGTCCATCTGCTCTTTGTTTCTTATGGCTCAATAGTATTCCATTACATTCATATACTATAACTTATTTAGCCATTCCCAATTGATGGGCATCCCTTTAATTTCCAGTTCTTTGCTACCACAAAAAGAGCTGCTATAAATATTTTTGTACATATGGGTCTTCCTCCTACTTCTATGATCCCTTTGGGATGCAACCCTAGAAGTGGCATTGCTGGGTCAAAGGATATGAATTACTTATAGCACTATGGGCATAGTTCTGGATTGCTCTCCAGAATGGTTGGATCAGTTCACAACTACACCAGTAATGTATTAGTGTTCCAATTACACCACATCCTCTTCAGCATTTATCATTTTTCTGTTTTGTCATCTTAGCCAATCTGATTGGTGAAATGTGGTACCTCAGAGTTGTTTTGATTCGCATTTCTCTAATCAATAGTGATTTAGAGCATTTTTTCATATGCTTATAGATATCTTTAATTTCTTCCTCTGAGAACTGCCTGTTCATATCCTGTGACCATTTATCAATTGGGGAATGACTTGTATTCTTATAGATTTGACTCAGTTCTCTGTATGTTTTAAAAGTGGGGCCTTTATCAGAAACATTGGTTGTAAAAATTCTTTCCCAATTTTCCACTTCCCTCCTAATCTTGGTTACATTGACTTTATTTGTACAAAAACTTTTCAATTAAATGTAATCAAAATTATATGTTTTGCATTTTGTAATGCTCTCTAACTCTTGTTTGGTTGTAGTATCTTCCCTTCTCCATAAATGTGACAGGTAAACTATTCCTTGCTCTCCCATATTGCTTTCAGTATTAGCCTTTATACCGAAATCATGCACCCATTTAGACTTGATTTTGGTATATGGTATAAGATATTGATCTAAACCCAGTTTCCTCTATACTATCTTCCACTTTTCCCAGCAGTTTTTGTCAAATAGTGAGTTTTTATCATAGAAGCTGGGGTCTTTGCATTTATCAAACAGTAGATTACTGTAGTCATTGACTGCTGTGTCTTGTGTACTTAATCTATTCCACCGATCCACTACTCTATTCCTCAGCCAGTACCAAGTAGTTTTGATGTCTGCTGCTTTATAATCAGATTAAAATCTGGTATGGCTAGGCCACCTTCCCTAGCATTTCTTTTCATTAATTCCCTTGATATTCTGGATTTTTTCTTCCAGTTCAATGTTGTTACTATTTTTTCTAGCTGTATAAAATAATTTTTTAGTGGATTGAATGGTATGGCACTAAATACATAAATTAATTAAGTAAAATTGTCATTTTTATTATATTAGCTTGACCTAGCCATGAGCAACTGATATTTTTCCAATTATTTAGATCTTACTTTATTTCTGTGAGAAGTGTTTTGTAATTTTGTTCATATAGGTCCTGGGTTTGTTTTGGCAGGTAGATTCCCAAATATTTTATGTCTACAGTAACTTTAAATGAAATTTCTCTTTCTATTTCTTGTTTTTGGATTTCATTTCAAACATATAGGATTGTTGAAGATTTATGTGGGTTTATTTTATATCCTGCAACTTTGCTAAATTTATTTATTATCTCAAGTAGTTTTTTACTTGATTTTCTAGGGTTCTCTAAGTATATCATCATATTATCTTCAAAGAGTGCTAGCTTAATCTCTTCTTTGCCTAATCTGATTCATTCAATTTCTTTTTCTTCTCTTATTGCTGCCACTAAAATTTCTAGTACTAATTTGAATAAGAGGGGTGATTGTGGACATCCTTGTTTCACTACTGATCTTATTGGAAATGCTTCTAGCTAATCCCCTTTACATGTAATACTTGCTGATGGTTTTAGATAGGTGCTACTTATTATTTTAAGGAAGACTCCATTTATTCCTATACTTTCTGGTGTTCTTAATAGGAATGGGTATTGTATTTTGTTAATCCTTTTCGGCATCTGTTGAGATAATCATGTGATTTCCATTAATTCTATTGTTAATATGGTTGATTATACTGATAGTTTTCCTAATATTGAACTATCCTTGTATTCCTAGAATAAATCCTACCTGATCAAAGTGTATTATTTTCATGATAATGAAATTCTTTTTGCTAATATTTTATTTAAAATTTTTGCATCTATATTCATGAGTGAAATTGGTCTATGATTTTCTTTCTCCATTTTGTCTCTTCTTGATTTAGGTATAAGTACCATATATGTATCATAAAAAGAATTTGGTAGGACTCCTCCAATTTTCTTAATTAGTTTATAGAGTTTTGGAATCAATTGTCCTTTAAATGTTTGATAGAGTTTGCTAATGAATCCATCTGGCCCTGGAGATTTTTTCCTAGGGAGTTCATAGATGAATTGGTCAATTTCTTTTTTCTGAAATGGTGTTATTTATGTATTTTACTTCCTCTTCAGTTAATCTGTGCAATTTATTTTTTTTTGTAAATATTCATCCATTTCACTAATATTGTCAAATTTGTGGGCATACAATTGGGCAAAATAATTCCTTACTCCTGTTTTAATTTCCTCTTCATTGAAGGTAGATTCATCCTTTTCATTTTTGATACTCGTGATTTTGTTTTCTTCTTTCTTTTTTTTTTATCATATTGACTAAATGTCTATTAATTTTATTGTTTTTTCATAAACCAGCTTTTAGTTTTATTTACTAATTTGAGAGTTTTCTTAATTTCAGTTTTATTAATCTCTCCTTTGCTTTTCAGTATTTCTAATTTAGTCTTTAATTGGGGATTTTCAATTTTTTTTCTAGCTTTTTCAGTTGCATGACCAATTTATTGATCTCCACTTTCTCTATTTTATTCATGTATGCTTTTGGATATATAAAACTTCCCCAAAGAACTGCTTTCACTGCATCCCACAAGTTTTGATATATTGTATCACTATCATCATTCTCTTGAATGAAGTTACTTATTGTTTCTGTAATTTCTTGTTTGACCCACTCATTCTTTAGGATTAAATTATTTAGTTTCCAATTAGTTTTTAGTCTATCTTTCCATGGCCCTTTATTACATATAGTTTTTATTGCATCATGATCTGAGAAGGATGCATTTAATATTTCTGCCTTTCTGCACTGAATTGTGAGGATTTTATGCCTTAGTACATGGTCAACTTTTGTATATGTGCCATGTACCACAGAGAAGGTATATTCCTCTTTATCCCCATTCAATTTTCTCCAGAGGTCTATCATATTTACCTTCTCTAAAATTCTATACACCTCCTTAACTGCTTTCTTGTTTATTTTGAGTTTAGTTTTATCAAGTTCAGAGAGGGGGAGACTGAGGACCCCCAGTAGTATAGTTTTGCTATCTATTTTTTCCTCTAACTCCCTCAACTTCTCCTCTAGGAATCTGGATGCCATACCACTTTGTGCAATATATGTTTAGTAAAGATATTTCTTAATTTTCAGTGGTTCCTTTTAGCAAGATATAGTTTCCTTCCTTATCTCTTTTTTCTTTTGCTTTATCTGAGATAAAGATTGCTACCCCTGCTTTTTGTTTTACTTTAGCTGAAGCATAATATATTTTATTCCAGCCTTTTACCTTTACCCTATGTGTATTCCCCTGTTTCAAATATGTTTCTTGTAAACAGTATGTTGTAGGATTTTGTTTTTTAATCTGTTCTGCTATCCCCTTCTATTTTATGGGAGAGTTCATCCCATTCACATTCACAGTTATGATTACTCTCTGTGTCTTTCCCTCCATCCTATTCCCTCCCCTTTTTATGCTTTTATTTCTCCCTTCTCCCTTCTCCTCCTTAAGAGTTTTCCTTTTGACCACTGCCTCCCTCAGTATCCCATGCCATCAATCCCCTCTCCCTTTTTCTACCTTTCCCCCTTACTGCTTTTTCCTTCCCTTCTAACCCTCACCCCTTTTTCTTAGCCCTTCCTCATCCTACTGCTTGTAGGGTACAATAGATTTTTATGTTTAATGTAGAATGTTATTTCCTCCTTGAACCAATATTGATGAGAATACATCTTATACTGTGCTTCCCTCCCTCCCCTCATTCCCTCTATTATGATAAGTTTTATGTCTCTTCATGATAAAATCCTATACTTAACCAATTATGTTATTCCCTCCTTACACCAAAACCAATGAAGGTGAAGATCATATAACATTCACCTCCATCCCTTCTTTCTTTCTACTATAATATGGTTTTATGCCTCTTCATGTGGTATAATTTACCCTTTTCTGACTCTTCCTTTCCTCTTCTCTGATTCAATCCCTTTTCACCCCTTAATAAGGTTATTTTTATCATCATTTTAGTTAATTTGTACCCACATCCTCTATCTATCTACATCTCTTTTAAATGTAACCATAAGTATACAATTCTCAATATTGACATGTGTCAGCTTCTCATATAGGGATGTAAACAGTTTGTTCTTATTAAATAACAAGTTATATGTGTGTGTGTGTGTGTGTGTGTGTGTTTTCCCTGTTTACCTTTCTATGTCTTTCTTGAGGCTTATAGTTGGAGATCATATTTTCCATTGAGCTCTGCCTTTTTCATCAGGAAGGTCTGGAATTCCCTTATTTCACTGCATGACCATCTCCTTGCCTGAAAGATTATGCTCAGTTTTGCTGGCTAGCTGATCCTTGGTTGTAGCCCAAGCTTTCTTGCCTTACAAAATATCATATTCCAATTATATGACTTCTTTAGTTTTGTTATTGATATTGTCCATTATGCTGATAGTATTCCCAACATTAAACCATCCCTGCATTCCTGGTATAAATCTCACCTGGTAATAGTGTATTATATTCATGATAAATTGCTGTAATCTCTTTGCTAATATTTTATTTAAAATTTTTGCATCAATATTCATTAGGGAAATTGGCCTAAAAGTTTCTTTATTTGTTTTGTCTCTTCCTAGTTTAGCTATCAGCACCATGTTTGTGTCATAAAAATAATTTGATAGGATTTCACCTATTTTCCCAAATAGTTTGTAAAGTATTGGAATTAATTGTTCTTTAAATGTTGGTGGAATTAACTTGAAATCCATCTGTCCCTGTAGAATTTTCTTAGGGAGTTCTTTGATGGCTTGTTCAATTTCTTTTTCTAAAAAGGGGTTATTTAAGCATTTTTTCTTCTTCTGTTAATCTGGGAATTTTATATTTTTGTTAATATTCATCCATTTAAGTTACATTGTTAAATTTATTGGCATACAGTTGGACAAAATAGCTCCTAATTATCACTTTAATTTCCTCTTTTTTGTTGGTGAATTCATGCTTTTCATTTTTGATACTAGAAATTCACTCTTCTTTCCTTTAAAAAAATTAATTGAAGGTTTATTTGTTTTATTATTTTCCCCCCACAAAACTAGTTCTTAGTTCTATTTATTGGTTCAATAGTTTCCCTACTTTACATTTTCTTAATCTCTCCTTTGATTTTCATAATTTCTAATTTGTTATTTCATTGAAGATTTTTTCTAAGGAGTCTTTTAAGGTCACACTGCTTACCCAATCCTTTCTTGATTGTTTTAGGTTAAGATCCCACCCTGCGGTTGAAATGCAAAAATAGTTTTTATTTTTCACATATAAATTAATTATATATATAATTTTATTTATTATATTATTTATATAATGTAAATTTATTTTATTATTATAATATATAATATTAAGTAATATTATATTATTTATATAATATAAAATTAAATTTATATTAAAATAAATTTAAAAACTTTCTGCAACGATGATTCTATTCACCATCAGTACATGAAATGTGCACACAGTTATAGACAACACAAAATTCAGTACACCTGAAAGACAAACATATCTTGCTCTGAGAAATAGCAGCCCTGAGTGAAACAAGACTGGCGAATGCCTGCCAGCTAACTGGAGTCAGAGCGGGATACACGTTTTCCTGGAGTGGCCATTGTGAAGGGAATGGCCATGAAGCTGGTGTACGTTTTTCAATCACAACTGATCTATTCAACAAGTTTGTATGTTTATGAAACAGTGATCAACAGGCTCATGACAATATGATTGCCACTCGAAAGAAAACGCCATGCCACCATCATCAGTGCCTGTGCTCCCACTATGACAAACCCTGATGAGGGCAAAGAAAAATCTTATGGAAACTCGGAGACTCTCATCACCAACGTGCCAAAAGAGGACAAGCTCCTGATTGTGGATGACTCCAATGCTGGAGGCGACTCAGACATGTCAGAGAGTCCTTGGGAGGGATGGAGTTCGGCAGCAACAGTCACTTACTATTGAAGACTTGTGTGTCTCATGACCTTGTCACCAACACTGTCTTCTGTTTGCCTAAATGCACCTCACAGCAAACATTGGCATTTGATAGACTATATGATAATAAGGAGAAGAGACAGACCAGATGTGAAAGTGATGAAGGCAATGTGTGGACCATAGTATTGGTCTGATGATAGACATCCTTTTTAAAATAAATGTTACCATTCAACAAAAGTGACAGCCCCAAGGTAAAATGACTACCAGAGTTATTGGGAACAGATTAGAGCACTTCTCTGAGTGGGAACAGCTTGTTGTTAACTTGGAGGGAAAGTTGAGTCATCGGACAGTTGGCAACAGTGGAGCAGAAAGGGAGTGGGCAGCTTTCAGAGATTTGGTGTACAGTACTGCATTTGCTCATCTGAGTCAGAATACTCACAAACATCAAGACTAGTTTGACAAAAATGATGGGGAAACTCTAGAACAACTAAATGAAAAATGAGAACTCTACAGGGTTTACCAGCAGGATAGTTCATTCACCTCTAAGAAGGAAGCATTTAATTCAGAGTTTCCCAAAGTGGGTGATACTGCCCCTTGGAGGGTTCTGGAATGATCCAGGGGGGTGTAACACCAAGCACAAGCAAATTCTAGGTTCAGATTACAAGCATAGCAAACTCCATTTATTTACTGACAGATTAAGGCAAAACATTCATAGAAAATCAATATCAAAGTACTGGGTAACAATTATTCCACCCCTGGGAAGTACATTCATTTAGTCAATCACAAAGTGTTCTCTTTATTCAAATGGAGATTAGTTTCTAATCATAAACAAAGCACATTCCTTTGGTCAGTCACAAAGTATAAAAGTCAAAAGTTTTCCACCCCTGGATCACAACTGAATTACAATACCATCCATCACCACCAAGCCCTTTATTAAAGGGGCAGTGGAGAGCACAAAGGCCATCTCCCCCTAAGCCACAACAATGTTAAGATATCATCACAGCATTCAATACCCAAGGAGACATCTTTTCTTCATCTTGACCCAAGGCAAGTTCTCAGCAATCTCTGTTTCTGGGAAGTTTAACAGAACCACAATATACATCGCCAGCATGCTCATTAATTCACTCTCTGCCTGCAGAACAATCTCAGGACCCCTGAAAACATCAGCAAGACCCTCCTCCAGGATTTCTGTAAACATAGAACAAGAAAATCCTCCTTTGTGGCTTCTGAACCAAGAGCAAGTTTCTAGAACCTTGTGCAACAACGCACTGTCCTTTACCAGCAGATGAAGCTAGCAAAGGAACGTCAGAACAGACAGAAAAAATATCGGCACCAGAGTCATGCCTTCTCAGTTCTCGGCAGCTCTGGGTGGCAGTTCTCAAAAGTTCTGGGCAGCTCCAACTGGCTCTCAGCAATCCTCTCTCTCTCCCTGCCTCCATGATGCTGCTCCCAAAAGTTCTTCTGACCTCTCTCTCTTTGGGCCTCTTCATCCATGGCACCAGTTCAGCCCCCTCTCTTCATGTCAACAAGTTCATCCCACAAATGGGATTCACAAGTTCTGGGTTTTAACACTTAACCCCAAAAACAAGCCAATAAAAAGGGATCTTTAAATTCCATTATCATTACAGGGGAGCAACAGCCTTGGGTGAAAACGGGGAATGTTGAATAAAAATAAGTAGGTGGTGGAAGCTTAAGGAAAGAAGAGAAGAGAAGAAAATTTTAAAAACTTCATACAGGTTTCATCTGTTGGGTAACAGAGTTAATGTCCTAGTGATTATAGTATTTTCCAAATAAATACACAAAATGCAAGTTATAACCAATCAATGGTCATGTCTGTTCACAGGTCTTATCAAGCAAGTGAGCATGTCCAGCATTGTTTGGAAGTTCAGCATGCATCATCTGGAATATGTACATATAATGACTTATTTACAGTATGATACTAGACAGTTACATGATGCAATATTTTGCAAAATATCAATGCAGGCCCAAACCCACAAATTTACAATAAATTATTAAATTTAAGATGCATCATTAAAAAAAACCTATATTTTTTGAAATGATGCATATATATATATTTATTTATAAATCAAAGGATTAAAGAGAGCAGATTTCCAAGGTGGTATTGAGTAGGTTGTTTTTTTTTTTTTTTTGATAAGGGGGCTGAAGACCTAATAAGTTTGGGAACATCTGATTTAATTCTATCAAAAGTAAAGTACAAGTGAGGCTTAGAGAAATGCAGAATTTTTCGCTTAGTAAGAAGGCAGATGAAATTCAGTTTTATGCTGATAGTAACAATCCAAAAAGCTTTTATGATACTTTGAATGCTATTTATGGGCCTATGGTACATCTTAGCTACTCAGTGCTGATGGAGCCACATTGATTAGTGATAAGGACATTATCTTGAGAGATGGACTGAATACTTCCATAGTATTCTCAAGAGACAGTTATCAATCAATACTTATGCCATTGACTGTTTACCTCAGGTTGAAGTCAATCCCTTCCTAACTGAAGTTCCAATTGAAGAAGAGGTTTTGAATGCTATTAGGCTCCTTTAATGTAGCAAAGCATCTGGTGCTGAATCTATTCCAGGTGAGATTTACAAGGTGGGGTGGTCCATTGATTATACAAAAGCTGACTGGAATTTTCCAGGTAATATGGCAAGAGGAGATTATACCCCAGGAATTTAAGGGCCGTGCTGCCTCCCTGCCCCCCATTTTGCCACTCTATAAAGGTAAAGGAAAAAAATTGTCCTGTGACAGCCACAGGGTGGTCTCTCTCTTAGTCACTGCCGGCAAGATTCTTGCTAGAATTCTCTTTAACAGGCTGCTCCTTCACCTGGAAGATGGTTATCTACCTGAGAGCCAGTATGGCTTCAGAAAGGGCCCAGGAATGGTTTATACAGTGTTTGCTGCCTGACAACTGCAGGAGAAAAGTCAGGAGCAGAACAGAGGTTTCTACACAACTTTTGTAGATCTGACCAAGGCTTCTGATACTGTCAGTTATGAAGGCTTATGGAAAACAATGTCAAAATTTGCCTGGAGATATTAATCAGTATTGTATGTCAATTTCATGATGACATGCTTGCCCAGGTTCTAGATAATGGACAATACCCTCATACTTTTCCAGTCACCAATGGAGTGAAATAAGACTGTGTGTGCTTGTTCCCATACTTTTTAGCATGATGTTTTTAGCCAAGTTGCCAAATGCCTTCAATGAGGATGAACATGGTACTGAGGTCAGCTATCTCACTGATGGTAAATTCTTCAATTTGAAAAGGTTACAAGCCAAGACTAAAGTGGAGGAAGTGTTGGTGCATGATTTTTTTGTTTGCAGATGATTGTGCACTCAATGCAGCTTCTGAAGCTGAGATGCAAGAAAGTATGGATTGATTCTCTGATGCTTGTGCTAATTTTAGTCTAAAAATTACCACTAAGAAAAAACAGGTGCTCCATCAACCAGTAACACAACATCCATATGTGGAACCATTGGTTACAACAAATGATGAAGTTTGGAATGCTGTGGGTGATTGTCTTACTTTGGCAGTGTACTTTCCAGATGTGTACACATTGATAACTGGGCTGACACACTCAGACAGACAGAGCTATTTTGGTCTTTGGGAGGTTCCAAAGGAAAATGTGGGAGAGAAGAGTGGAGTGGCCACTAAACTGAAGGTCTGTAGAGCTGTTTTTTCTGATTTCATTATTGTATGCCTGTGAAACCTGGACAATATACCAGTGCATGCCAGGAAACAATTCTGAAGATCGCCTGGCAGGAAAAGATACCAGACAGTGAGGTCTTTTCTCCAACTAAACTGCCAAGCATTCAAACTCTACTGCAGAGAGCACAACTCTGATTAACTGTTTATATCATTTGAATGCCAAACATAAGCTTGCTAAGAAGACTATTTTGTGGTTAACTCACTCAAAGCAAGTGCTCACAGTGTGGTCAGACAAAGTGATACAACACACTCTCAAGATCTCTCTTAACTTTGGAATTGATTGTATGACATGGGAAATACTGGCACAGGACCACCCAGCATGGTGTGCCCTTATGAGAGAAGGTGCTGTGCTCTATGAGCAAAGGAGAACTGAAGTAGCTCAAAAGAAAAATGAGATGGACAAATTTAGAGAACGCTCCCCTAATACTCATGTGGAGTCTTTGTATCAGACCTGTGGTAGCGCCTTCCAAGTTTGTATTGGTCTGATCAGCCATAATTGGACACATTGTAACTTGAATAACAGAGTGATGTCATTATGGTCCTTTTCAAGAATGGAGAACAACAACCAGCCAATAAGCGAGGGGAAACATTTTTGAATGATTGTGACCTCACCTAGGAGCTTTTGACGTTTGACCAAGGCAATACAATGTTTTCCCTAAATAACGGTATCTGGAAGAACTTATAATTCTTAGGTAGCTCTTCTTCTATTTGAATTCTGAGCAGGACATACCCCATGACAATATCAAATATTTTTGGGTAGTAAAAATTTTCTTGTTTATGCTTTGCTCATTGTTAAAAATAAGAACAAAGTCATACCTGTTGTGTCTTTGAAACTATTTTACATGATTTAAACTTAAAAGTTAAATGCCTTGTTGGGGGTCAACCTTTAAGGTACTATATTTTAATCTATTAAATTAAAGGCTTTTCATATACATATGTGTATATATATATATATATGATATTTTATGCATTTTCAGTCAATTTTATTGCTGCAAAGATGTATGCTTTAGAATATTAGTTATGGAAATTTGGCTGTTCCCTTCATTAAGAATGAACTTGCTACCTGTAATGGTAATGTAATTTGAATTAGAAGATCCTTTTGTGTTGGCAAAGGTAGCAGGTACTTAGCACTTGGTAAATGATCAAGCCTCTGTTGGGGAAACAGAAGGTATGAACTCCTGTCTCCTGTTGCTGACATAACAGGAAGGGGTTGGCTGAAACAGGAAGTAGCTAATGCTATGTATATAAGAAAAGCCCCAGAGAGGCACAGTCAGAATTTCTTGGGACCAGCATCTGGTGGTAGAGCAGCTACAAAGGAGAGAATGGAGCCAATGGAGAAATTCTGAGTCAGAATTTCCTGACAACTTGTGGTGGTGTAGCTTTTTCTGAACATATGCCCGGAGCCCGGAGCCCAGAGCCTGGAGCTAGAAGCCAGGAGCCAGGAGCCCAGGTGACTGAGGAAGCATGACTGGGATGCTAAGACTTTGTGGCTTGGTTGAGACTTGAATTCCCTGGAGCAGAAATGGTGAAGGATCTGACATGGACCACATCCTGTGAACTTCAGTGTGGAGCAGGACCTACCCAGAGAGCTGGACAAGGAACTGGGAGCTGTCTGCCATTGAACCCAGGTGACAGTCTGGTGAATCCAGGTAGAATCTGGGACCACGGAAGGGGATTCACGGAGTCTGAGAACTGGCTCCAAGTCAAGATCAAAAGACCTTTCCATAGGTATTGAGTAATGATGAAATTGTAGTTTACTAGTGACCTAGTGGTGGAGGGTCTGTGTATGACAACTTAGTAATTGACTGATGAATGAGTGATCGATCGAGTTAATCAAGACTTTGTCCCATGAGTGGAAGACTTTGACTATGGTGCTTTGAGATGATTGTTCTTTGTTCTAAATATTGTGACCACCTTGGTGAAAACTATGTGGCCATTTTAATGATAAGCTATTGTGAATACTATGTTGTGATTTTCTGTGGTAAGTTGTAATACTGTGAATGCTGTACCTTCATTTTCTATGAATGTTTTGCTTTGATTTGTTATGGAACAGAGTGTTCACTATACTGTGTAATCAGAACCTTAAAAGCTGTTCACAGTAGCATTCTTCTGGAAAGCTTCTGTGAATGGCATTACACTACCTCAGTAGGTTTTTCTCATAAGTATTTTGTAGCAATGGAGAAAGGTATATTATGGGTTGGTACTTTTAGTAGTGATAATATTTGTGATTTTTCCCATTTCTGTTTTATTGTATAGTACAAGGACTATGCTATTTAGAATCTGAATGTGATGGCTCCACTGTCCTTGATGGTGAAAACCATTTACTAAAGGCATGTTTATAGATCTTTCCCATTTCCATCTATTTATTATTCTCTCATTTTCATCCTTAAATGTCTTTAGGGCTATATGGTTTAATTTTATCTTTGTCCTTGGAAACATTTTTCCCTACTTTTCCCTATCTTAAAATGTTACATTACACATAATTTTCCATCATGTTTTTCCATCAGATTTTACACAATAGTTTATGATATAAGTTGGTTATCAGAAATGTTTCATCATTTTCTTGAATGTTTTTCTTTTACTCACCTCAAAAGTCTTTTATAAGAAGCTTTATTTTCCTTAGCTGAAAGTAATTTGTCTTCAAATTTTCTTAGAACATTTGTTTCTCTTCTTCATGATCATAGTCTTCATTGTAACATGTTTACTTATCCACATGTCATTTGTCCTCCCTTTGAAACTCACTGAGGGCATGGACTATGAGTTTTTTCATTCTTGTATGCATTGCAGAGTGTCTGACATGTACAGGTTCTTTTAAGAATAATTTTTTTACATTCTTTTCATTTTAAATTTTGATCTCCAAATTTTCTACTGCTCCACTCATTGAGAAGGCAAGCAATATATCAATTATACATGTGAAATCATTCAAAACATACTTCCATATTAGTAATATTTCAAAAAAGCAAGAAAAAAATTATATTTCAATTTGTAGTAGGAGTTCATCATCTTACTCTCTGGAGGTGAATATTTTTTCATCATGAATCCCTTGGAATTGTCTTAGATTACTGCATCAATCACAGTAACCAAGTCTTTCACAATTGGTCGTCATTACAACATTGCTGTTACTGTGCACAATAATCTCCAGTTCTTCTCATTTTACTTTGAATAAGTTCATATAGGTCTTGACATTTTTTTCTGATCCCCTTCCCTCATCAAATGGAACTTATTTCATTAAATATTCATTTCCCACTGCACAATAGTACTCCATCACAATGATATGACATAATTTGTCCAGTCGTTCCCAACTGATGATCATCCCCTTGATTTCCAATTCTTTGCCTCACAAAAGATTTGTTATAAATATTTGCATACATATAGGTCATTTTCCTATGCTGTTTTTAAAAGGATTTCTTCTCTTCAGTGAATTTTGGTACATTCTTTTTGATTTGGCCCATTGTGCTTTGTAAGGAGTTCTATTTTTAGTGAATTTTTGTGCATCTTTTATCATTAGGCCAATTTTGTTTATAATGTATTTTCTTCATTTTTTTATGCCCTACTTACCAAGCTGTTAATTCTCTTTTCATAATTTTTTCCATCACTTTTCTCTCCCACTCATCTCTTTCTTGAACTCTCCCAGGAGTTTTTGTTGAACTTGGGTCCAATTTGCATTTCTCTTTGAGTCTTTGTAGCAGTTTTCACATTTCACCTTTCACATTCTTCTTCTGAGTTTATGTCTTGGTCTTTCCTGTTGCTGTAGTAGCCTTTTCAGGTCAAGCCCTTTTTTTTGCTGTTCATTTTTTCCAGTCTATTTCTTGACTTTGAACTTTGTGTTAAAGTTGGGTTTTGCTCACCTGTCAGTGAGGAGGCACCATCCCAAGCTTCAGGCTATTTTATGATGCTGTTTTCAGATCTAGTTCAAAGGGTCTGCACTTTGTTATGTTTCCAAGGTGATGTGATCCTGGGACAGGTATAGTTAGTGCTCTCCTGGGATGCACTTTGGTCTTTACCCAGAAAGAGTCCCTCATCCCCTCTAGCCACAAGTACTAACTCTCTTTTTGCCTTGGAACTGCAACCAGGGCTCTGTTCTCTTGTAGACTGACCCTAGCACCCCTCTCTGCCTTGGAACTGTGGTCCAGAACTGCATAGGGACAATTGAGGTGCCAATTAGTTTTAGCTGTATCCAATGCCAGCAAATGGGTTCTTTATAATTTCTTACTGGCCAATTGCCTGACTGCCTTACAGACTGAAAGCTCTCAAAGCTCTTGCTGTTGCTGTATATGTGGGCTCCACACATGTGGAATGGTATAACAAAGTTCTCCTGCCAACTTAAATTTTCTTAGTCCAGAAAAATCATTCACCCTGACTTTTTGTTGGATCTGCCACTCCAAAATTTGACTTGAGGCATTATTTTAAAGTCATTTGTAGGGGCATGTTGAGAGAGTTCAGCTGGGTTGTCTCTAATCTGCTGTCTTGTCTCTGCCTTGCCCTTTACATATAGGTTCTTAATACTTACTAGTTCAATTGAATTAAAGAATTGTGCTTTCACTTCTTTGAATCAAAGACTATTGCCTAATCTACAGAGAGAAGTCCTTTGAAGATATGAAACTAAGTGAGAAAATTTGACTGTTCCTATAGGAAAATAAGCAAAAAATGTCAACTCCTTCAATGGAATTCTGACATTTTACAAAGGAATTTGTATTTGAAACTGATATTACCCCTGTGGCTATTTGATAAGATCAAATGATTGCTTTCTAGGGTGAATTTTTTTTCCTTTTAGTATGCAAAATGATTTGCAAGCTAAACTTTCAAAAAATTCTTATAATTTTTGTCAATGTTTATTCCTCCATCAATTTTCTACTTTATAGCACAAATAACTTGCTTAAATAGGTTTTCTTGGAATGATTTTAGTTGGGCCTGTTATCTCTTTCTCATTTTTTCTTTCTTTTAGTTTGGATGTACTGTTTGTATTTACTTGAGGTAGAACAGAGGAATGAAATTACATTTAAATAGTCATTTTTTTATGCAAAGTATTTCTTCATATGTTATTTCACTTGTCTCAGAAACATTGCTATTAG
The DNA here is from genome assembly GCF_028583685.1 of Petaurus breviceps papuanus. Taxonomy (NCBI): domain Eukaryota; kingdom Metazoa; phylum Chordata; class Mammalia; order Diprotodontia; family Petauridae; genus Petaurus; species Petaurus breviceps. Next base: position 6,336,739 of record NW_027186304.1, on the reverse strand, counting down.
GAAGGGTAGGTATTATCTGAAAAGAAATGTATTGAGGTGCAATGACAGTGGGTCACTAACATATACTAATAAGCTGAAGCATAATAATAATAATACTTAACGTTTATATAGCATTTACTATGTACCATATACTATATTAAGCAATTTACAATTATTGTCTTATTTGATTCTCACAGTAACCCTGGGAGATGGGTGCTTTTATTACCCTCATTTTATAGATAAGGAAACTGAGGCAAACAGGGATTAAGTGATTTGCTCATGGTCACACAGTAAGTGCCTATAGCAGCAAGCACCCTAGCATCCCCAGGGTGGCTGCTACCACAGGTTCTTAGATCTGCTTTGTTAAAGGAAAGCAACTCAAAATGGGTTAATAAGCTTACTTTAATCAGTCAAACATATATCGTTTACCTCGTTCAGGGGAAAAAGGTCAGCACCCCGAACTTCAGAGTATACAGGCAGAATAATCAAGACAGAGAAACATATCAAGTAGACAGATTTCCAAACTGTCCAACCATTGCATCCATACCAAATCAACATCTGGGTTTTTCAAAGCTGGGGGGGGAGGGCTCTCAACAAACGGCTTCCCAGAATCCAGATCAAATCACAGAACACTTCTCAAAGTGAGCCCCCAAAACAAAGTTACACATCAGGGCTTATATAGCCTTCTCCTGGCTCAGAGAATGTAACAACCTTCTGGACCCACTGACCAATCAAAAAGTATCTACTGAAAAACAAGCCTCCCACCCCAGGCTCCAGGGGCACTTTAGCCTAGGGGCAGGGAAGATCTTCTAAATTTACATTCCCATTACAGTGCCTGAGGCCAGATTTGAACTCATATCTTTCTGACTCCAGGCCTAGAGTTGAGACTTGATCATTTAACTTCAAATTTACAGATGAATTTTCTTTATTGTCTCCCCTTGTTGGTGGATGATGCTACCAAACATATTTTCCAAATTAATGATTGATGTTATCAGACTTGATAATAGCCACTACATATTGAGGGAGGTATATGTGTTGGATGCACTTAAAATACCGTGTGAATGGTGAGTATGAAACCGAGCTCTTTATGTCAGATAATTAAGGAAGGACAATTGAACAATGAGGTCTTTCTAAATCATCTGGGGCATGCTCGCAAGGCGTTCGGTTTTTTCAGTAGAGATTCCCTTGGTACTCTGAATTAATGTTTGTGTCTTTATTATTATTATCATAATCACCACTGTCAGTAGCATCAGTTAACATTAGCCGAACACAGGCTGAAAGCATAGAATTGTATAAGCCATTATTATCCTTCCATTTTCTTCTTAGCTCACTTTATTGGGATGAACAATATACTAGAACTGCCATAAGGGACTGCAGAGCAGACTTTGCAATATTATCCATGGTGGCAAATCACTTTTGGATGTACACTTGGGAGTGAGTGAGAAAAGCAGTGCCTCTGGAGTCAGTGTACCTGGATTTCAATCACTATTTTGCTATGTTTTGTGACTGTGGGTTAAGTCATTTTTACCTCCTTTGTCCTCAGTCTCCTTCCATGTGAAATAAAAACATCAGACGAGATAACTTCCCAGGTCCCATCCAGCTCTAAATCTATCATTCAGTGAATTTGATTTTGGAAATAGCTAAAAGTAGCAGAAAGCAACGTCTAGTGAATAACAAGGTAATACTATTTCTAGATAACAAATAAAACTTTAAAAAGTCTCTTGAATGATATTCTTAAGGAAACCAAAGAGATGGGCCCATCTATGAAGTAAAAAGCAAGGAGGTAATGAAGGTCTATCGCCCAAATTGTGCCTTGGATTTGGATAAACACTCTATAGAGCTTGTTCATCAGTATGTTTACATGCTATATGTTCATGTGTATGTGTATATGTATGAGTTTATACACGTTCTCATTAAGTAAAGACTAAGTAAAAATTGAGGTGAAAGATGACCTACTCTGCCTTTAGAAAAGAATCAACTAGGGAGAGGGAAAGAACCTTGAAGTTTCTGGCCTGAACAGAAACATTTGCTGTTTATACTTATTCAGAGTCATCAAAACTAAAACAATGAGCAAGTGAGGCTTGGGCTGCGTGTGTTATTGGCCAGTGAGGGAGAACTGGAGTGATTTGGGTTTAAAAGCCTAGTCAAGTAGCTCCCCTTTGCACAGCTCTGCTTCCCTGAAATCCAACTCACTTGCAAGTCAAGACATCACTCTCTGGCTGTCATTGCTTCTCTTTGAATAAAGGATAAAAAAGAAACAACAGCAAACCACATATACACATGCACAAGAACATAGTTATATGCATGTGCATATGTGCACACACATACATGCACACACAAACATACATGCACACAATACATATATGACACGTCAGATAGACAGTGAGTTGGCCTCAGGATTGAATAGGAGAAGAATAGGCTGTATTGCCTTTGGGGCATGTAATGGTAATTTAAAGATCTTCTCTGCCCCTTAATAAGCCTAAGAAAATTTGAAGACCTGAGCTTTGAAGATATATCCTTCCCCTTAACAGGCTGAATGTAATCACATGGAGCCTGTGGTGGGAGGAGTTTGCTGAAAGGAAGAGCAGAGCCCACAGGCAGCTGGGAGTCAGAACAGCTAGACACCGTTGGGAGGAGAGGGTAGATCTGAGGGAGACAGGCTTGTGAGTAAAAGTTGGTATTTGCCACCTGCTGTGACAGCTAGGCTTGTGTTGGTTTGTGGGAAGGCTAAAGTATGTGGTAGCTCTCAGTGCTGTTGTAGTTTATTAACTTCTTTGCTACTATGACGGAATTGGCTTACTAGTTTTGGGATTCTGTTTTCTGAATTAAATGTTTTGCTTCTGTCTTCCATATGGAGAGCCTGTTATATTTTGCTATTGATCACTATGCAGATATTTTTCTGCTGACCATTGGTGCTGTGAATATTGTGTTGGCACTACATTTGGGGGCTTAATAATGTCAGATAGAATAAAGAAGTAAGGTTTGCCCCTACAGATGTCCATGAACCATTATATACAATTCCGTCACACCTTCAAGGAGAAGAGGAAATTGGCCAAGCCCCAGTTCAGATTAAAGATTACAGATCCCATATTAATCTGACTATATATTGGAAAAATGGATCAAATACTGTAACCCAGGCATTGATAGATACTGGGGCTGGGGCCTCCCTTATTCATAGGAATTATGATAAATTCAAGCATGGAACTCCTATTGCCATCACAGGACTGGGAGGGGCTGAAATATCAGGCAGACAAGTGAAACTAACGATGAAAATTTGACACCTACCTAAGAAAGAATATACTGTGGGTGTTGTACCCATTCCTAAAGACATTGTTGGAATAGATATGTTGCGAGGTATGACCCTTAATTTACCTGAAGGAAGATACCAATTTGTAGTAAGGAAGACAGGAATTAATACAATTCTAGTGGGAAAAATAAAAATGGACCCAATCGGTTTATCTGAACCTACTAAGTTAATTACTTTAAAACAGTATTGTGTGCCAGGTGGGCAAGATGAAATTACCAATACTCTAAAGGAATATGTTGAAGCAGAAGTATTAGTCCCTACAACCACTTGATAGAATCATCCTGTCTGGCCAGTGCAAAAATCATATGGGATGTGAAGAATGACAGTGGATTATGGACAATTAAATAAGGTGATTCCTCCCTTGTATGCTGCTGTTCCAGAAACCATCCAGATACCGTCACTTTAATAGAAAAGATCCAGAAATATGATAGGACTTGGTACACAGTTATTAGCTAATGCTTTCTTTACCATCCCAATAGACTCTAAAGGATGGGACCAGTTTGCTTTCACTTGGTAGGGTAGCCAATGCACTTTTACCCATTTACCACAGGGATATCTGCATAGCCCCACTATTTGTCATAGGATTATGGCTGAACATTTGGATGAATTAAAGCTATCTGGTGTACAATTTACTCACTACATTGATGATATTATGATACAAGGAAAAAATGTAAAATAAGTGGAGAAGAGTTTGACTCTTTTAATTGAGCATATGAAAAGCAAAGGGTGGGAAATTAGCCCTGCAAAGATTCAAGCACCAGCTCAAAATGTAAAATTTTAGGGAATACAATGGAATAAAGGGCTGCAAGTGATTCTACCACAAGCCTGACAAAAAATTCAGGATTTTCCTATCCCTACCAACAAGAAAGATTATAGGACAAGCAGCCAAAAATGAGAATATCACAAACCTCTTGACCCACTGCCCAATCACAAAGTAACAAGGTGTGGGCATTCTTGAAAAACAAGCCTCCCACTACAGGCACCATGTGACCATATTCAGCTTATTAGGAGGTAGAGTATATTTTGAAATTAGGGAAGGTTCTTAAATTCACTTAAGCCTATCGAGGGGCAGGGAAGACCTACAAATTCCTATTACCATTACAGTGCTCTATTCACTACACCACCTAGCTTCCCCTGAAAGAATGAATGGATTATTGAAATAACAGTTAAGGAAGTTAAATTCTAATAATTTGTATCAACATTGGAAAGATAATTTGTTCACTACTTTATGTATTTTGAATAACAGACCATTGGGAGGAAGTACACCTCTATCCAGAATGATGACCCCAAATCTGTAAATTAGAAAACAGCAGACACATAAGATCCCAAATATTGAGTATTGGATTGTAAAACAAGATGTCCCAGCACTGTATCCAGGAATATCTGTCTTGGCAGGATATGATTTACATTGTTTAGAAGACTTTTGGTTGGATAGAAAAGAAATAAGAAACATCTCTACTGGGATATGTATGACAATCCCTAAAAATAATTTTGGATGGATATTACCTAAATCAGGTTTAACAGCTTGAGGAATACATGTATTAACTGGAGTAATAGATTCTAATTATCAAGGAGAAATTATTGTGACATTCCAAAATTTGGGTGAAAAACTTACATAGTTTTGTAAAAATGATAGAATAGTTCAATTGTTTATTTTTCTTTGTGAAACAATACTCCTTGGGAAAACTGACCCTCCTTTTGAAATAACTATCAGAATAACTGAAAGGTTTGGTTCTACTGATGGAGTAAAATTGGGAGCTAAAGCATGGGTAAAGTGGAAGCCAGATGATGTTCCAAAGGCTGCAGAGATCATAGCATATGGAAAAGACAATACTGTAACTGTTGTTTATTCAGGAGAAGTTTATCACCAAATTGTACCCTTAACTCATATATTCTACCATGAATGAGGCTATAATAGAGAGTTCATGGACTTCAGAAGCACTACTGACTGTATATTTGTCTCTTTTTTGTTTTTTTTGTCTGTTAAACTTGTTTGTGAGATTTGTTTTCTGCAGGTTTAGTACCCTCCACTTGCAGATGCCTGATCACTTAAGCTGGATGCTACCCCCTGTCCATGGCTATGATGTGCCACCCCTGGACCTCACATCATTCAAGCTCTGGATATCAACTAAAGAACTGACTTTTCAAATGGGACCTCCTAGAACTGGGATCAATTGAGATCCAGATGTCAGCTAAGGAACTGACCTCTCCAAGTGGACCTCTTGGGTCAGAGACAGCTCTATGTCCAATTTTGGCTGGAAGTAGCTATGGAGAAGAGATTCTCACCCCTTACTCCAAGATTTTGAGCCCCATTTTTTAAGGGGGGGAAAGATAGGGTGCTTATGTGCAATCCCTACCTTAAGGTATTGTTTTATGTACTTATTTTCTATTATCCCTGTTACATTGTTGCAAAGTTCTGTTGACACCAGTTCCCCCACCAGTTCCCCCTAAACTTCCACTAATATATGTAAAGGAATGTATTGTTAATGTATTTTTTTGCTGTGTAAGGGATGTGAAAGATCTTGGGGCCAGATGTAATGGTAATGGTAATTTGAAGATCTTCCCTGCCCCTTAATAAGCCTAAGAAAATGTGAAGACCTCTGCTTTGAAGATATACTCTGCCCTCTAATAGGCTGAGCCTTTGGTGGGAGGAGTTTGCTAAAAGGTGGAGCAGAGCCCACAGAAAACTGGGAGTCAGAACGGCTAGACGTGTTTGGGAGGAGAGGACACATCTGAGAGAGACAATTAAGCTTGTGAGTAAAAGTTGATGTTTGCCACCTGCTGTGACAGCTAGGCTTGTGTTGGTTGGTGGGAAGGTTAAAGGATGCTGTGGCTCTCTGTGCTGCTGTGATGGAATTGGCTTACTGGTTTTGGGATTCTGTTTTCTGGTATCTGAATAAATGTTTTGCTTCTTTTTTTTTTAAATTGGTCTTTATTAATTTGTTTGCTTACTTTTAGTTTACAAGATTCAGTTCCACAATTCCTTGAGTTTCAAATTTTCTCCCCATCCTGCCTCCCCACTTTCGCCCCCCTCCCCCATGGTGGCATACAATCAAGTATAGGATCTGCAAATACTTTCACATTAGACATTAGTCAGGTTATAAAGAAGGATTGTAACAGATGGAATGAACAATGGGAAAGAGGAAACAAAACCAAACAAGAAAAAGAAAGAGAGCAGGTAGTTTTCTTCAATCTGGATTCAAACTCAGTTCTTTCTAGTTCTTTCTCTGGATGAAGACATCTCTCTCCATCATGAGTCTTTTGGAGTTGACTTATAACCCTGCATTGCTGAGAAGAGTCTAGTCTATCAAAGTTGGTAATTACACATATGTTGTGTCTGTAATTGTGTATAGGTTTCTCCTGGTTCTGCTCTTTTTACTCAGCATCAGTTTGTATAAGCCTTTCCAGGTAAATATGAAGTCCATCTGCTCTTTGTTTCTTATGGCGCAATAGTATTCCATTACATTCATATACCACAACTTGTTTAGCCATTCTCCAATTGATTGGCATCCCCTTAATTTCCAATTCTTTGCCACCACAAAAAGAGCTGCTATAAATATTTTTGTACATATGGGTCTTCCTCCCACTCCCTTGATCTCTTTGGGATACAATCCTAGAAGTGGTATTGCTGTGTCAAAGGATATGAAATTACTTATTGACCTTTGGGCATAGTTCCAGATTACTTGAATCAGTTCACAACTCCACCAGCAATGCATTAGTGTCCCAATTTGTCCACATTCTCTCCAGCATTTGTCATTTTCCTGTTTTGTCATCTTAGCCAATCTGACTGGTGAGATGTGGTACCTCAGAGTTGTTTTGATTTGCATTTCTCTAATCAATAGTGATTTAGAGAATTTTTTCATATGCTTATAGATATCTTTAATTTCTTCCTCTGAGAACTGCCTGTTCATATCCTTTGACCATTTATCAATTGGGGAGTAACTTGTATTCTTATAGATTTGTCTCAATTTTCTGTATATTTTAGATATAAGGCCTTTATCAGAGACATTGGTTGTAAAAATTCTTTCCCAATTTTCCACTTCCTTCCTAATCTTGGTTACATTGGCTTTCTTTGTACAGAAGCTTTTCAGGTTCATGTGATCAAAATTATCTATTTTGCATTTTATAATTCTCTCTAATTCTTGTTTGGTCATAAAGTCTTCCCCTCTCCATAAATCTATTTTAAGGTAAACAGGTAAACTATTCCTTGTTTTCCCAGATTACTTATAGTATCAGCCTTTATACCTAGATCATGTACCCATTTAGACTTGATTTTGGTATACAGTGTTAGATAATGGTCTATGCCCAGTTTCTGCCATACTATATTTCAGTTTTCCCAGCAGTTTTTGTCAAATTGTGAGTTCTTATCCCCAAAACTGGGGTCTTTGGGTTTATCAAACAGTAGATTACTATAGTCATTGTCTGCTGAGTCTCGTGTACCCAATCTATTCCTTGATCCACTGTTCTATTCCTCAGCCAGTACCAAGTAGTTTTGATAACTGATACTTTATAATACAGATTAAAATCTGGCATAGCTAGGCCACCTTCCCTAGCTTTTCTTTTCATTAATTCCCTTGATATTCTGGATGTTTTGTTCTTCCAAATGAATTTTGTTAAAATGTTTTCCTTCTATCTTCTATATGGAGAGTCTGTTAGGGGCACTATGCATATCTATCTATCTATCTATCATCTATCTATCTATCTATCTATCTATCTATCTATCTATCTATCTATC
>NW_027186304.1:6307328-6328708 GCF_028583685.1 Petaurus breviceps papuanus | reverse complement strand
ATCTATCTATCTATCTATCTATCTATCTATCTATCTATCTATCTATCTATCTATCTATCTATCTAGATATATAGTGACCATTGGAGTGTGAATATTGCATTGGACTTACAGGGCAGATATTCATTCTAATATTCTTCTGGCAATGTGAGATCATGCCACTGCATAAACATGCAATATTTCTAGCCTCATTCACCGTTGTCCTGAAGTGACATGTCCCTTTAAGATGTTTTCTAACATTTGGTAGTCCTTCTGTTATGCCATATTTTCTGTGGTAGCTACTCCTTCATAACCAGTAGAGTAGTCCATAGGCAGTTTTCTCTCCTCCCCTCCCCACCTCTTTCTTCCACTCCCTTTCCCTCCTCTTCCCTCCCTTCCTCTCTTTTTTTCCAACCTTTCAGAAGTGATAATTCAAGCCTTCATTCATTTGTGCCTTAAGGTTTTGTGTTCCAAAAATAACTGTCTTCCTTCTTTCCATGAATTATTGTAGGTAATGAACTTTAGTCAAAACTGAAGTATATGAAGCTATGGTAATGTTTATAGTAATATTTGTCTGGGAAGATGAGATCAAAAAAATGGAAACATGACCTCCTGTTACCTAAGTAAATTTGACATGTGTGGTTAAGAAATAAAGTCTTTGAAAAACTTGGAAGTTTTTTTTTTAGAACCTGTGGTTTTTTAAAGTGGAAAAATAAATAATCCCTAAAAGGTAGGAAAGACTTAGAGGGGTCCAGAGATTATGTGATTTAATGAAGAATAGCACCCCAAATATTAAGACTTAAGGGAAGCCAGGCCATTCTTGTACCATATTCTGACAGTTAAAGGAAGCAGGTAAATTTGAAGGTGAGCCTAGGAAATTGTGGTGAAGGGACCATCCCAGTGGGGTCTTTGGGGTACCTTGGGAGCCATGGAGCAAGGAGTGTTCTAAAAGAAGAGGAAATGAAAGACAAATGGCAATGTCCAGTGACAACCTTTCCTTACTTTAGTTTTGGTCATGTTAGAAATAATCATCTTACCAAGAATTCTACCTGGTCATGAGTGAATTTAGAAAAAAAAAACATTTTTATTTCATGTCATTATCTGACTGGTGACTTGGCCTTTAGCCCCTTGTGAAGAAGAGCCAGGAGAAAGCACACCTTCAGATCATTACAAAAGCCCTTTATAATTCATCCAGATTTGAATTCCCAACTTGAATCCCATTGGCCAGCATTCCAAGGTTCACTAAACCCCACCTCTTGATAACATCTCATTTTCACCTTTCTATTCCCCCCCCCTTCTCATCTTCATTTTTCTCTATACTTATATAAAGGAGAGGCCAAAAATGCTCTTAGTCCCCCCCTTTGTCTGCCTCAGATAGCATGAGAAAGGATTTTCCTGAATTGCCAAGAGAACTGACAAAAGCATGAGTTTGAAGATTCAAACCCAGGATACAAAAGTCCCATTGGTCTGGGTTAATGGCTCTACTCCTCATCCTTTGGGTAAGAGGCCTGGCCGGGTAGTTCTTTTGATATACAGGAAAAGGCCTTCTCAGAACAAAGGAAAGTAGTAGATACGCTGGTTTTGAGGTGACCTGCATATCCCACTGTCTCTACAAGCAGTTTTATCTCTAACATTAGCCACCAGTATAACTTCAAATCATGTTTTCATATAATTTCTGTGGAAGCAAAATTCAATCATACCTTACATTCAGGGCCAGTTTTGTGCCCTAGAAAGGGCAAGGAAATGCTTATTGCTTCATGATGAATTTGGCTGCTCCTGTCTCTCTTCCAGGTTCCACAAAAAATGGGAAATATCCTAGTAGGGCAAATGTGAGTCAAAATGATCTCTGGACTGTATTTAGCATCTTTCCATCCTATGGTTCATCCTATCTTTAAGTGTTTGGATACCATTGTGATAGAATTAAGATGGAAACATTTTGCTATCTTCTTATGTGTGAATGCCCATGTAATGTCTCTGTATAGGGCATGCTAAGGGGTATCCTTCTAGTATCTGCATTCCCTCCTCTGCCCCCAAACCCTAGATTGATGACTTTAACCTCTCTTCTCTTACTGGACAAGATGCCTCAATTGCAAATTAAATTTACTTTTTTTCTTTTTTTGGGGGTGGGGGCAGGGCAGTTGGGGTTAAGTAACTTGCCCAAGGTCACATGGCTAGTTTTTTTTGTGTGTGTGTATGTTAAGTGTCTGAGGCCAGATCTGAACTCTTGTCTTTCTGACTCTGGGTCTGGCGCTCTACTTGCTGTGCCACCTAGCTGCCCCCAATAAATTTAATTTAAAAAATACCAAAAACAAAAAATTACTCATCCGTAATTTCCTGACTTCTTTTCTTAAGCCTGCTGGACATTTCTAAAGTGACAGTCTCCTCGGCTACACTGAATATATATGGTGAAAAGAAATTTGTCTCCAGGTTGTGTGTGGTAGATTAAAAGGAAATAGACAGCATTTTTGGCCTCAGTGACAGCTCCTTTCTTTTCTGACTCAATTTGTCAACTTACATTTGTCTTTTTTCCCAACGTCAAGTAAAGGATCTGGTGAAAATTTTTTTTGTTTTAGAATAAACTTCTTATTTATTTGGATAAGAATATTTGTAGTAGCCTCTGAATTGATCTTTGCTTCCAGTGTCTGCTAAGAAACCTCTGCCTTCATCCCTAAAGTCAGAAATTTTTTGAGGTAAGGCTTTTCATCATAATGGAAGCTAAGCCACACAGCAAACAGGACACACTGGCTGTGAAAACAGCCTATTGCAATATCTGTATTGATCTAGTTATTAGGAAATTTTTCCTGCCATAAAACTGGGCTATGCCTCTTTGTAACAGATACCCATTGCTCTTAGTTGTACCCAGTGAAGCCAAATAAATCAGATCTAATCTCACTTTTGCATAATAGTTTTTTAAATATATAATTGAGTCTCTCCTGTCCCTGCAGTCTTTTCTTACCAAGGCTGCAATAAGCACCTGGAGCTACAACCAAACTCATACCTCAGGAAATGTCTATACTGGGCTCAAAGTACCTATTGTATGTCTTCGTCGCCTAACAATAGCTCTCAAATCTTTATTTCTATATTTACTCTGTACAGGCAGCCAAAGGGAACAAATGGTTCAGATCAAAGTCATTTAGGGAAACAGAGTAATAGAAGTAGCAGAAAACTGTTCTGATAGTCCCAGTGCTGAGGTTTGGGGTTTAGGGGTGCCTGAGACCCCAAAATGCTGACATGCCAGGTCCTGTTAAACGAATTCGATTCAAGCCTTCTCAGTTAAAGTAAAACAAAGTTTATTAAAGATTTACCATATTGGGTAAACTCTTAAGGAGCTTAAGCATTTTTTGAAGCTTGTTTTGAACAAGTGGGCCAGAACAATGTGACATGGACTGAGTCTGAGCTAGGTTGAATCTCAGCTACTTCATGGAGGCAAGATGGATCTTATATCCAGAAAGACTGTGGGAGGGATCTAGGGGTGGTCTAGAGAAGGGGTTTGGGGAGGGTCTTGAGGAGGAGTCTAAGGACAATCTTGCTGGGACAGAAGTCACACTCCAGTAATGGGATTAAGGTGGGAAAGTTGTTGATGACTACCTGGAGATGACAGACAAAGGAGGGCTAGGCTGGTTTAAGGGTAACAGATTTGGGTGTAAGTATTTTGATAAGATCCAGGATGGGAAGTAGCTGGACAATGGAGGGCTAAACTAGGTTAAGAGTAACAGAGATTTGGGCCTAGTGATAATGAAAGGTTTATGACCCCAGGCAAATGCCTTATCAAATGGGATAATTCAAGGGGATTTCCAGAGCCTAAATCCCATTAGCAGTGCTGAGATCAAAAGACATTTTGCAGTTGTTGCCACTGAGTGTGTGATATTGTATATATGCTATGGCTGAATGACTATTGCCTATATTCCAAATGTAGGTTGATCCTCCTTCTGGAGGAAAATGTGAAGGGATTTGAGGAATACATCTCCTAGTCATAACTGTGAGAAGTATTTGATCTATTTCTACCTTTTGAATAGTATGGTCTTTAATATTAAGGTCATCTATCCATTATCGTCAATTGTGGGATATGGTATAAGGTACTGGTCTAAGTTCAAGAAATGGTGGGGTGGAGAGCATAGAAAGAAAGTTGAGTCTCAGTTCCATAGTCCAGTCTAAAGCTTGCAATGGAATAACCATGGTAGTAATTCTGGACCAAAGAAAACTCTGAATTTCTATCACTGAACCAGCAGAGCTTCCCAGCAATCTGATAGTGTCTGATTCCAGTAGAAGTCTATTGTTGCTGAGATCCAAACCCATCTCAGAAATGTGCAGAGGTCAGACCAGGAGGCAGCAAAGAGAATTCACCTTTAATCAGATAATTTTGGGTATACTGAACATTTGTAGATCTCCAGGTTGAGGTATTCCTGAGGGTCTGGAATAATACTACTCAGTACCCCAAGAAAATGGGAATAGGACTGGCCCAGACATTCCCTCCAGAAATTCTCTAAGCTTGCCTCTAACACCAAACCTGAGTTTTTCCTAAGGGAAAATGGACAAACGACAAGAAAATCCCACCATAAAAAGCTATTATGGTGACAGAGGGTCTAAGGACACAGGCTGAAAAGAAGAGAATGATTCCAAAACATCTACAGGCCAAGCCTCAGAGAAAAACATGGCCTGCTCAAAATCCCACTAGAATTCCAGGAAGAGAGGAAACAAGAATTTAAAAAAATCCTTTTTTTTAATCAGTGAAGGAGTTATATTTTGACCTTAAAAATGGGAAGAGACTAAGAGGAAAACCCTAGAGGAGGAAGGGAAAGGAAGGCTAGGGGAAATTATTTTGCACATAACCAGAGTATGTGGAAGTAAACATCTATAGAAAGAAAGAGGAGGGAATGGGGGGGGGAGGGATAGCTGACACTTGGACATCACACTCATCTGAATTAGTCAAAAGATTGAAGAATATACGCATACTCAGTTGTGTAGAGAAATAAATTTTACTCAACAGGGAAAATGAGGGAAAGGGGAGAAGGAAGAAGAAGGAATTTTTGAGGTTTGGAATTTAGGGGTGCTGGGGACCCCAAAATACCAACACACTGGGTCCTGCCAAATCAATTCTTTTCAAGCCTTTTCTCAACAAAAGTAAACAAAGCTTATTAAAGACTCTTGAGGAGCCTAAGTATTTGTGATGCTTTTATTGACAAGTGGGCCAGAACAATCTGACACAAATTGAGTCTGAGCTAGATTGAATCTCAGCTACTTCATGGAGGCAAGATGGATCTTAGATACAGAAAGATTGTGGGAAGGATCTAGGGATGGTATAGAGAAGGGGTCTGGGATGGTCTTGAGGAGGAGTCTAAGGACCATCTTGCTGGGATTGAGGTCAAACTCCAGGAATGGGATTGGGGGGGGGGGCGGGGATAGTTGAAGGCTACCTGGAAATGACAGATGATGGAGGGCTAGTCTAGTTTAAGGGTAACAGAGATTTGGGCCTAGAGATAATGAAAGGCTTATGGCCTCAGGTAAATGCCTCATCAAGTGGGAAGATTCAAGGAGAGTTCAAGGAGCTTCCCTGAGTCTGTACCCCATCATTCCCCTCTCAAACAAATGGGATCCAAATTTCTTTGGGTTAAGGGGCAAAACTTCTTGTCAGCTTCTGAAGCTGTTTCCTGCTGGCAAAGGACATAGAGCTGTCCCTGCCTCTCTGGGTCCTGTTCAAGGAGTCAGACTTCAGACCCTGACTGATGCCAGGTTCAGTGGGCTGGAGGCCTTGGATTCAGTCGAGGCTGGTATAAAGCCTGAACAGTCACCTGGAAGTTGATAGCTTGGACCCTGGAGGAGACATACTTGGTAAGGATGTTAAGCAAGCATGGATCAAACAGACATGTGAGGAATGAAACCACTAGGAGAATAAGAATTAAAGATGGCAAGGTCAAAAGGAAAATGGTGAGAATAATTTCACCTCTTTTCATCCTTTTCGCTGGAGGGAGCTGGGGCCTCTAAACAGCAGCTCAAGGCCCTCCAAATATTGGAGGTATATTCTGGAGCCTTTAGAGGGGAAGCAAGAAGTGATACTGGTTCAGTCCTGGAATTATGAGTCCAGTTGTGGAGGTCTTCAAGTCTCACTGCTGTTGGGGTGGTGAGTGTGACTCCGCAGGGGGTTGGGTCCTTTCCAGTTGATATCTAACAGTTCTCTCTTTGGGTTTTCCATGACTTTAAGTAGACTGAATCTCCAGGTTGTACTGCAGCAGGACACTCCTTTTCATTTCCAAGAGGTTTGGGAAGATACTTATTGGCATATTCAGTTAGAGCATTCCTGACAGCTCCTAATTGAGTTGCAAATTGAGTAATTAAATGCTGCTCTGGGTCTATGGGGATGTCAGAGGTTAGGAAGGGCCTCCCATACAGGAGTTCAAAGGTATTAAGCTTGATATTTTCCCAGAAGAGTGATTATGACTCTAAGCAGCCCAATTGGGAGATTCTTAATCCAATCTAAGCATAGTTTAGTACGACCAGATTAAGGGTATGATTCATTTTCTCTACTTTACCAGAGGGTTTTGGATTCCAGGCTGAGTGGAGGTGGTAAGTGATTTTAAGAGTCTTTGCTGCAGCCTGGGTTATCCGTGAAATAAAAGCTGGGCCACTGTGGCTCTGTAAGGAGCCAGGCAAGCCAAAATGAGGTGTAATTTCTTTTAATAAGAACTTTGCTACCTCCTGAGCCTTTTCAATTCTGCAAGGGGAAGCTTCTATCCTGCACCTAAAGGTGTCAGCAAACACCCAAAGAAATTTGAAACTCCTATATGGGGGCATATGGGTAAAGCCTATCTTCCTGTCTTTACCTGGGGAGGTGCCTGATTGAATCTTCCCATTTGATGAGGAATTTGCCTGAGGCCATAAGCCTTTCATTGTGGGGAATGTCCTACAATTCTATAGACAACAATGACCAGGATTTTTATTGGTTGGTAGAGATAGAGTGCTTGGACCCCAGTTCTAAAACCATACCCCTAGGACTGATGAGGTATAAGCTCTTGGAACCTCCCTTGGTCTCTTGATTAAATTGTCTCACTTGATGAGGCAATAAGCTTTACATTGTGGCTGAGCCCAAGCCTCTCTTACTAGACTTTCCACCCTTGAACCCATCAAAGTGTCCTTCCATCCTTGAACTGGCCTAGCCCACCATTGTCTGTGGTCTCCAGGTGGCCTCCCACCCTTAATCACTCATTGACCTCAGTAACTCCTCCTGAAGACTCTCCCCAAACTCCTTCCCTAGACCACCCCTAGATTCCTCCCACAACCTATCCTGTCTTCATGTTTGTGAGAGCACCTTAGAATAGTGAGAGCCCCATGGAATGGTGAGAGTGCCATAGAATGAGCTAGCACAGGCTTACTCTGTGTCCAATACAAGCAAACTTTTAGTAAACTTTACTTTTCTTTGGCTGAGAGAAGACTTGAGTAGAATTCATTCAGCAGGACCCAGCATGTTGGTATTTTGGGGTCTCCAGAGCAACCCTAACCCTCTCTCTCCAGCCCAAAGACCTTATCTCCGGCAATAACTCACGAGTGGACCCTAGTGAGGCTAACTATTTCTCCCTGTTACAAGAGCAAGCTGACCTCTGTAAAATTTTCCTTCTGTGAACAGGACGATCTTGTACCAGCAGAACTATCATGTACTGATTCCCACAGTTACCATATACAATCCACAGGTCAAGCTATAGGCACCAGATTCCAGGGCTATCTTGTTATAGGCATAACAGACCAAAACATACCCCCTAGAAGCACTCTCCCCCCCCCCCCCCCCCCCCAGGCTTGCCAGTACTGAATGATGCCTGCTCCCAAGGTACAGAAACACTATGTTCCTTTAGGAACTGACTGCTCCTTGATCCTGCCCCTGTCCCACCTAATTAGCATAGTTGGCATACAATACACTAAGTTTTTACTATGTAAGCTTTAGCATCACTCCTGTTAAGTTGCAAGTTCCCTAAGGAGCTCTGCCTATCATATTTAGCATTATAATAAATATTATATATTTGACTAGAAGACTGCTTGAGTCTGCAAATTCTTTCCAGACAATTCTGCCCTGAACCCAAGTATTTTGGGATCCTTACATACCTAAACTACATCAATAGATGTGGATTTTATTAACCTTAAAGGAGCAGAGGTTACTGAGAGATGGTGGTAGGGGAAGTATCTGAAAGTGGTAATGAGGAGCAAGAAATATTCCAACTCTCTTGCCTAAACCCTTGGATCAAAAGGAATGACTGAAAATGTAGCTATTTCTGGAAATGAGGGCAGGGATGTTATGTCATCCAGAGCAAGCCAAATCTCAGTGAGAGCAGAAGATGGAAAAAAAGGAAAGAAAAAAAATACAATTAAAGCAGGTTTGTTCTTGCATATCTCCAGCAATAACTCCTGAGTGGACCCCAGTGAGGCTAACTACTTTTCCTTGTTACAAGAACAAGCTGACCTCTGTAAAATTTTCCTTCTATGAGCAGGACTATCTTGTACCAGCAGAACTATCATGTACTGATTCCCACAGTTACCATATACAATCCACAGGTCAAGCTATAGACATCAACTTCCAAGGTATCCAGGGGGCATCATGGAATGGATAGACCTAGTTTGATTGAGACTTGGAAGGGGGTAGTTAGGTTGATAGGAATTAAAACAATGCATCAAGTAATGGAGTATAGGGAATGGAGTCTACATGATGACCTACAGGGTTTCAGAATCACTGGAATGTGAAGGTTATGACCAGGTGGAATTTTGTTAAGTATTAAGTGAAAAATTTAGAGAGATTTTAAAAGTGAATATTATGACCTGAAGATGGAGTCTTTTCAGAGCCTTGGGCAGTTCAAGCAAGGTATCAAGAACTTAGAGCAGAAGGAATATTGATGTTCTTCTTCCCCAAGGCAGGATACCAGACTTCAGACTTCATGGAATCACATCATCTCCCCATATCTTAGCAATGGTTGACTGTTACTATGGAATGGCACTTCTCTTCCTACAGGAGGGTGGAGATCAGGAAGGAGATGTATGGTACAAAATAGAAGTTACCCACCTCTCCCTTCCCCTCCTCTCTTCTTCCCTCTGGAGGCTCCTGTAGTTCAGACAGGAGATGTATAATGCAGCATGAAATGCTATTTAGCTGCAAGAAATGTTGAAATAATTTGAGAGGAACATGGGGAGACATATGAAGTGACACAGAAGGAAGTGAATAGAACCAGGAGAACAATTTACATAATGACAACAATAAAAACTGAAGAACAACTTTGAAAGAATTAGGGACTCTGATGAATAAGAACTAATGACAATTCCAGAGGACCAGTGGTGAGTCATACTACCCACTTCCTTTTAGAAGGGTGAAGGACTTAGGATGCAGAACTTTTTTTTTTTAACACGGCCAATGTGGAAATTTATTTTGCTTGTTTATAACTGTTTGTAACATGGGTAATCAAACCTTCTTTTCATTCTTAGGTGGAAGAGGAGGAGGATTGGGTTGAATGTATGAAAAGTCAGAGTTTTATTGATTTAAAATAATAAAATTAAAGATTTAAGAAATTGCAAATACATGTGGGAAGTTGGCTCTTCAATAAGATCTTGATTTCCTTGATATCTCCCTAGAGACTTTGGAGAGGAAATTTCTCCTTTAGTGAGATCACTCTCTTGGTTTGAACTGAAACCTTGCCATATTCTCAGCAGAACTTATTCACTCTTTTTTTTGCCTTTTTTTTGGAGGGCAATTGGGGTTAAGTGACTTGCCCAAAGTCACACTGCTAGTAATTGTGTCAAGTGTCTGAGGCCGGATTTGAACTCAGGTCCTCCTGACACCAGGACCGGTACTCTATTCACTGTGCCACCTAGCCACCCCAACTTATTCACTCTTGCATATCTACTGGTATACTTAAATCTGTATAATTTTGGTGATTTCTGTTTTCTTTTTTCTTTGGATAGTTGTTTTCACTGTATATTCAAAATTTTCAGTGGTCTTTAGTGTTACCAAAACTTGGTGGGAAGTGGCCATGCTAGTGAGCATAAACTAAAGCTTACTTTCCCCTTTAAGAGCAGCCAGGGAAGGTCATTTTGTTCTGAACTTACTGTATCCATAGACAAGAATTTTGAGAAAGGCATATATATGTATATATCTATCTATCTATTCTGATACCCGTCTTAGAGAGAGTAGAGGGGAGGAGGAAGCACCCAGCCATCCCTTTTCTCCTTTTTCAAGGCAGAAATATGGTTTCTCTTGGAGAAGAATAAGACAGATTGCAGATATATGTAACCCAGGAGCTACATCTGCACATTTAAACAATTGATGTGAACATACCTAACATACAAATATTGAGTATAAGATTCTGTACTAGGAGTTGGAAGGGTAGAGCAACAAAGATGAAACCTTTGTTGACCTCAATTAGCTTATATTCTATCACATATAAAGAAGAAACATGGGAAAAAAATAAATGAGAACATCTTTACTCTTTATTTTTCATCTAAGGTCCAAGCTTAATTTTATATGTGCCTTTATAATTGGCCTATTTTATGACAAACAATTTTTTTTTCCTGAAGGAATGGAATCTTGTCCAATTAACGAGGGCATCTATACAATACTCAGCAGAGGTGTTTTGTAAAAGGTAGGCACATAATGAGGCAGGTCTTAGTTTGTAATAGACTGAATCAATTATGTGTTCCATGTATTCTATTTGTTTTTCTTTGCAATTTTTTTTCTAAGGGGAGATTTATTTAGTTACTCTCAATCTGGAGAGATACACAATGGGATAAATCTATGCTGATAAATAAGCAAATGCCCCAGGAAAAGAATAATTGGGCCAAGTTGACTTACAAGAGAATGATATTAGTAGGCACAGTAAAACTTTGAATTTTAGATATGCACAAATGCTGTTAAATAATGGAAGGGACAAGACTACTTAGTCTTTTACAGTTTCTGTTTTCCTTTGCTTTTTAATTGGTTGAATACAAATAAAGGGCAGAAAATTTGCCATCTAGGCATCTTTTTTTCTGTTTGCCCAAGGCATTTCTAGTACTTGAGAAATCTGTACATTACTTATATAATAGCAGAATTGTTAATATTTATGTTCAGTTTTCAACTGCTACCTGCCCTAGGAAATCTTGAATTAATTTTTAGAGCATGACAGAAAGATACTTGGTAAAAATAAATAAATTTTCTGATAACTGTTTTAAACATGACCTCATAAACTTTTCTTCCATTAACCTCCTTTCCAGATCCATCAATTTTCAACAGCCAAAGGATGTTTTATCATTCATGTAAGTGTATTTTCTTGGCTAAAATAACTTGCTGCTTCAGGAAAACATTTATGTTTAGTGGCATTTTCTCATCTTTTCATGATCACTTAGTTTTAAATGAAAAAAAAATCTTGTAGAAAGAGCTATGTCTTGACATATTTGCACTAGTGGTTCCACTTTGATCAAAGGATATTGATGTTAATGTCACTCATATGCTACGTTAATGTACTTAGTTAATACATTAAGATTTAGACCCTTAATTGTTGTAGTTTACCCTGAATTATGCAATATGAAGATCATAGTGACTATTGGGAAGTATTGGATTCTGAACCCTTTCCACTTATACACTATTGAAGGAATTAGGGAAATTGATCTACTCAAATTCAAGGAGCATTTACTAAGTACCTAATATGTGTAATATATTATGATCAGTGATGTAAATAAAGAAGGAAAGCGCGATCTTAGTTTTTGTCCTTTAAGGAATTTAAAGTTTAGAGAGAAAGATAAGTCAAATACACAAATAACTATGATGCATGTGATAAGAGGGTAAGTACATAGTAGAGGTCTGAAATAAGTGTTATTTGAGAGATTTGAGAAGGATGAGAATATTTAGAGCTGTGACTTTAAGGCCAGGGGAATGATTTCCTGGTGGAATTGACACCTGAATTGGGGCAGGAAGGAACACAAATATTCTTGGAAAGCATAACATGAAAACTAATGCATATGCAGGGTTTCTTGAACAGTTTTCCAGAGTCCACTAGCAGTGGCATTGCTTGGCACAGGACCATTTCTAAATTAGTACTTAATACACTTTGAGTTTGAATTTCCTCTCCAGAAGGAAAAGGCAAAAGAAAGCATAGAGTAGTGATTCTCAGAATCTCAGATGGTATGCATTGCTGTGTACCCTAGTGAGAAGTAGTTTCTAGTAGGTTTGCATCGAATTGTGTGAAATTTACAATTTCAAGTGTGTATGGGAATCTTCTGACTTTCTTGTAATCTGCCCCTATTCATCACCGCAAATAATAATATTAACCTGTGAGAAACAACAGCAAAATTAGGGCTGCAAGTATTAGAAGGTTGGGTTTGAATTTGGATGAAGGGTAGAGGGCTGAATGAGAAGAAAAAGGTTCAGAAAGGAAAAGAGAGGGACTATTTTATTCATTTTTCAGTGCTGCCTAAGGAAAGCCCTGAACTCATAGTTAGTAATTGACAGCTAACTAGAATCAAATGAAAAAAGGGATAGGAATGTTGCTTAGATCTCAGGAGATTGGATCAAAGAAACTCACTGCCTATGCTTGTTTGCTTAGCAGCTGTCCTCTAGAAGGAATGGATTATTTTTTTATCTAGGATAAGCATTGTGGTACTCAGGAAAGCCCAAAAAAAGATTATAGGGTGATATCCCATTGACTGAGTTTATCAGGCCTTATCAGTTAATGTGTAGCCTTCACTGTGGTAAGATTTCATGTTGAAAACAGTAGAAGCTAATGGACTTATGTAGCATGTAATTTCTGCTCAGCTAAATGAACACTAAAGATTACCTCAGTGCATTGGAATCTACAAAATTCAGTCTTTGTAATGGTAGATGATGAATGCTGTCATATGAAGGAAAAGTCATAATCCTTATGCTTCAGAACTGGTGGTTTCAACTGTGGAGCTGGCTAAGACATTTCAGGAAAGACAAGAAGCCGAGACCATTCTTGAACTGGTTAACAAAGCTACTTAGTTCTAAATTGTGTACACACACACACACACACACACACACACACACACACACACACAGATTTATATATATGGCATAATTATGTATAATTTTAGGCACATATATGAAAACTTTATATGTCTTACTAATAAATTCTAGTACTACACAAACACTAGTTTTTATTTTAATTTTTTAAATATAAAAGCATCAGAAGGTCCCTATAGTATTTCCAGTCAGAGCAACTGGAAGGAGATATACTATGTTTCTATCCTGTGAAGTCTATAAAGTTGGAACCCTTCTCATTCTGAATTTTTTAAAAGATAATATCATCAACAGGCTTTGGGACTCTGGATAAATGTCATTCCTGTTTGCTTTTTGAAAGTTTTTTTTTTTTTTTTCTGAAAGGGAATCTTATACTTAAGGAACCATGTTTAGTAATTAATGTGGCCACTGAGCCTCAATCAGTGCCAGTTAGAACGTGACAGTCTCATGGACTAATTAATCTATTATCACACAGACAAGGTGGTTGTATTCCTGTTACTTTCAATGCTGAACATTTATTCCCACTTTCAGAGCTTAAGGAAATTAATTTTGGTTTTTATCCTTTGTGGTACTGAGAAAATTGTATTGTCTGCTCTTTATTGTGTGTAATGCAAGTTTATTGATTGACAAAAGCAAAAACTTGATTTTGTATCCTCTACCCTTGTAGAAGATTTTCCACTAGTGGCTTTTTTTCTTCAATCACTTTTCCTTATAAAATGTACTTACTGTACTTAAGTAGACCTAATACAAGGGTACGAGTCTCTTTCTGTCTGTCTCTCTGTCTTCTTCTTCTCTATCACCTCCCCCCTCTTTTTTCCCACTCCCCTCTCTCACATCCTGCTCTACCCTCCTCTATGAATGTCTCTTTCCCTTCTTCTCCCATTTCTATTTGTCCGTCCTACCCTTTCCCACTGTCTCTCTCTTGCTCTACTGAATATAGAGAGTTCTCTTTCTCTTTGTGTATATATATATGCATACAAAGACAAATATAACTTCATATACCTGTATGTACACAATTTTAGATGCTTGTAGCTCAGTGTGCTTATGGGAATTAAAACAATAATCATCAGCATAATCTACAGAAGACCATTAAATTTATTTTGGAATAGTATACCACTGAAACTAGTTCATTCCTTCCAGCAGAATTGTAATATAAAAGTCATAAAAGCTCACAACAAAATACACTTTTAATGGTTTGAAAAGGTCAATAGGACTAAATAGAGGGTAG
Source organism: Petaurus breviceps papuanus (assembly GCF_028583685.1). NCBI lineage: Eukaryota > Metazoa > Chordata > Mammalia > Diprotodontia > Petauridae > Petaurus > Petaurus breviceps. Next base: position 6,314,525 of record NW_027186304.1, on the reverse strand, counting down.
TTTTATATTCTAGAAACCAATTAATCAACAAGTATGTATTGAGTGCCTGCTCTGCTTTGTACTATGGGGAATACAAATTCTTTTTATTATGTTTCATGGTTTCATTTATTTGACAGTAGAATACAAATAAATGGATAACTTTAGAGAGAATAGATTTCAAGCTAATGAGGAGTGAGGAAAGGGCACTAGCTTTAGTGCTCAAGATCTTTTGTTTAAATCGTAGCTTTGATAGTTACTGTGTCACCTTGGGATCCTCATCTGTATAGTAATGTCATTGAACTTGGTCTCTAAATTTCCTTTCAGTTCTAGAGCTTATATAATAATAACTATAGGTAGCATTACTAGGTGGTATTGGGTAGTGGGCTGAGAACTGGTGTTAGAGTTAGGGAGACATTGGTTCAATTCCTACATCTGATACATACTTGCTGTGAGACCCTGGGAAAGTATCTTTACTTCTCAATACTCCAGGAAACTCTGTAAATGGCAGAGAAGTTTCTGATCTAACTTAGAGGAAGACCTCATTACCAGGGGATCCCTACACTGATGGAATCATATCTAGTTAAAGATCAAAACAAAATCAAACAAAACAACTTATCTCTTCAAAGTTAACTTATTTTTTCAATTTACCCAAAGTCTTATGGAACTAGATAGTCTTATATTCACTACATGGTCTACCTAGGTAAACATAGGCATTGCCAATCTTGCTCCAGTAGCTGCAAATTGAGAGATCTATCCCTCAATTTGAGGCAGTTAGGTGGCACAGTGGATGAGCAATAGTCTTGGAGTCAGGAAGTCCTGAGGTACAATCTAGCCTCAGGTACTTACTAGCTATGTGACAGTGGGTGCCACATCCTCTGTTTGACTCAATTTCTTCAACTGTAAAATATGGATCAATTGAAATGATATTTATAAAAATTCTTAGCAAAGTGCTTGGCACATAGTAGGTACCATGTATATACATATATGTATATATATATATATATTTATTTATCCCCTTCTCTTTTCTATCCTGTCATACTCTCATTTTTCTATAGAGGTGGAGGTGCTAAAGTTAAAGGAACACCGGAGTGGGAGAGAACACAAGATAAAGGAGATGGAAATTGCATCTCTTGGTCTTCTGCCAACTGCTGCTCATCAGTTACATGATTCTGGACACTCCATCTGGCTAGTTTTCAGTTTCCTCACCTGAAAATGAAGGGCTGGGATAGCCTAATAATTAGTCAATCGATTAGTTACCAGTCAATGAAAATATATTTGATTACCTACAATATGGCAACATGCTAAACGCTGTGATACAAAAACAAAAAGTGAAATGGTTCCTTCTGTTAAGGATCTTGCTTTCTATCATGGGAGTATACATGTAAATATAACCAAAATAAGTGAAAAGGAGTTGAGTACAGATGATTTATAAAGGGAGGGTGCTGGCTTCACCAGTTGAAGAGATCAAAAGAGGCTTAATGTAGAGAATATGGTGCCGGGGCTAAGTTTTGAAGGGAGTAAGGAATTTTTGAGGTGAGAATGAGGATGGAATGCCTTATAGTCATAGGGGATGATCTGTGTAACCATTTGGATGTAGGCGATAAAGCATGTGTGGAGCACATGGCTTCACGGTAATGCATGGAAAGGGAAGTGATATATAAAGAAGCTGGAAAGATATACTGGGGCTAGTAGTGAAGGGCAGCTTTGATTTTATGAGAATTTATATAAGGTGGTTAGACTAGATAATGTCAAAGTTCTCATTGAGCTCTGTCATTTTGAAATAGTCTAGAAAATGTAGAAAATGTTATTTCCCAGAAAAAAAAAATCTACATGCTGAGCGGCCAGATTGTATTAATCAAGGAAAAAAGACTAGAAAAATGAGGTTGATAATATTTTAAAGAATTGGAATGCTTTCAAAGAGTGCCTTGCTTGTTCAGTTTGCAAAATGGATATTGCCATAATTAACTGCCCTGGAGAGGGGCCACAAGTGTTTCCCTGCAACCCCTGCTCTGACGTTTGTCTGTATGCTGTCTGTCTTCAACTGATATTAGAAAAACTATTTGTTACCATAAAATAGAGTTGGAATAAAGTACAATACGGGCAGGTAAGTGGTGCAATGGATATAGTGTCAGGCCTGGAGTCAGGAAGACTCATTTTCTTGAGTTCAAATCTAGCCTCAGACATTTACTATGTGTGTGACCCTGGGCAAGTCACTTAAACCTGTTTGCTTCAGTTTCCTCATCTGTAAAATGAGCTAGAGGAGGAAATAGAAAACCACTCCAATATCTTTGCCAAGGAAAACCCCAAGTGGGGTCACAAAGAATCAGACACAACAGAAAATGATGGAAAGAATACAATATTCTGCTTCTGGCGATACCATTGGTCATCTTTCAAGTTGGGTGGTATTAATGTAAACAAACTTAATGCAGCTATCCCCTGGGGACACCCTAGTCTGAAGCCTCTTACCTGTCTACTTCACTAAGTTAGCTCTGTTACATACTTCGGAGCAGATGAAGTTTTCCTTAGGCTGTTTTTGAGGGTGGATAGTTACTTATTTCATCATTTTTTCAGGTTACCTTCCACCTTAATTATGATTTTGCTGGGGATTAACTACTAAAATAGTGTTATTTTTTATTCTTATATACACAGTCCACTCTTCAATTCAATGAGGCAAACATCCATATAACCTGTAAGGAAATACTATAAGAGATGGGATAACATTAAGGATAGAGGACTAGTCTTAGAGACAGAAAGACTTGGTTTTGAATCCTGTTTCTGGGAAACAATATGTGTTTGTGATCATATGTCTATGACTAAGAAGTTGACAGTTAATTTCTAATCTATACTGGTGGAAGATATTTCCACATCACTGAAATTGCAATCACACACACACACCCCTACATACATACAAAAGCACTGACAATCCCTATTGTTAATGAGCTTACATTCTAATGGCAAAGACAAATACTTATAACAATATATAACCCCTTCCTGCTACAAAGAATTTAAACACAAATTAGTTTGGAGGAAGGGCATTAGCAGAGGGATCAGGAAAGATTTCATGTTGATAGAAAAAGCTGACAACACTGATTCAGCCCACAAGAAGTTTATTTTTCAATAGGACAAGAGATATACATACATAAGGATGATACAAAGACGGTGTAATAAATGCCAAGGAGAAATCCAAAGTGCTATAAGAACTTTCAGGGAAGATTTCATTTTGTCTGAGAAAATGAAAAAAAAAAAAACAAGCTTCAGAAATGAAGAGGTAGATGAGGTAGGCCTGGAGAGAAGGGAATTATGATAGGTGGAGATGTATAACAAGTCCAAAAACAGAAAAGAGGGAGAGAAGGCAGAACAAGATGGAGGAATGTAAACAAATCTGTATGGAACAAAGAGCTCTCAAAACGAAAGACTGTGAAGAAGTGGAGTAACCCAGTGGGTCGTGTGCTGAACCTGGAGTCCGAAAGACTTGAGCTCAAACCTCCACTCAGATTTTTACTAGCTGTGTGACCTTAGGCAGGTCAATTAACTTCTATTTGCCTCAGGTTTGTAGCCTGTAAGGTGGGCAGAGTAATAGCACAAACCGCCCAGGATAACATTTGCACCGTGCTTTGCAAATCTTAAAGCTCGCTAGCTATTATTGTTGCTGTTATTACTATCATCGGATAGGCTGCTGTTCAGTTATACCCCACTTTTTGTGACCCCATATGGGAGTTTCCTTGGCAACGATGCTAGAGTGCTTTGTCATTCCCTTCTCCGGTTCATTTTACAGATGAGGAAACTGGGTTAAACAGGGTTAAGGGATTTGCCCAGGGTTACACAGGTAGTATTTGGAGTTGGATTTTACTTCAAGCCTTCCTGAATCCAGTTCTAGTGCTTTATCCACTGTGCCCATCTAGCTACTTAAAGATAGCTTGGAGTCAGAAAAGAGTGCCTTAAAGGGCAGGCTAAGGGGTTTTCATTTTATCCTGTAAGCAATATGGAGCCACTGAAAGACTTTGAGTCATCACAGTGGAGTGATGTGATCAGATGTGTAAATTAGAAAGATTACTAAAATAGAAGTATGAAGGATGGATTATCAAAGGCAGATAATGGAGGTAGTGAAACCTTGTTGGAGAGGATTATGACAATTTAGCAGGGCTGAGGGGCTATAGTTGCTAGGAGGAAATATTTGAAAGGTAGAATTTACTGAAATGGATTTACTTTGTATAGTAAAATTTTATTATTTCAATTTATTTTTTGGTTTACTCTTTAGAATTCACAGATGGGAGGGACTTCATATAATCTGTAAAAATCAATAGTTTTTCCTTTTTGGTTGATTTTTTTATTCATTTAATTTCTCTTTCTTATGCCATTGCTATAGCTAGACTTTCTGATACTATGTTAAAAGTAGTTGTGATATTAGACATCCTTTATTTAACCCTGATCTTATAAGAGAGGCCTCTAACTTTTCTCTATTACATATCATCTGTTTTTGGTTTTAGATATATACTACTTACTGTACAAAAGGAAAGTTCATTTATTTCTATGTTTTCTCAAAAAAGAAATGGGTATTAGATTTAAAATACTTTTAGCATCTGTTAAGATAACCATGTGGTTTTTATTATTTTTATAATTAATAATGTCTGTATTTATAGTCTTTCTTTTTTTTGACTGAACCTTGCATTCCTGATAGAAATGCAACTAAAATATATTGCATTATTCTTTTACATATGTTGCTGTATTGTAGTCCTTTTAACAATATTTTAATTTTTTGTGTGTGTCAATGTTCATTAGACAATTGACCCTAATTTGTTTTCTTTCTCTGCTATGTATTTCATTGGCTTAGTTATTAAGACATCTGTGCATCCTAAGCAAAGAATGGAAAGTTCCCTTCTTTTCCCAGTTTTGCAAACACTTTATGCAATGTTGGAATTAGTTTTTGAATGTTTGATAGGATTTAATTGTAAATCCATAATGTCCGGAATTTTTTTCTTTTGAAGTTCATTTATGGTTTGTTCAATTTATTTTTCTGATATTGAGTAATTTAAATAATACTTGTCAATCTGGGCATTTTATATTTTTCAAATATCAATTTCCTACAAACTATCAGTTTTGTTGGTGTGTAACTGGGCAAAATGATTTCTAATAATTTCCTTTATTCTTCAATTGTTATAAATGATCCTATTTCAATTTTTATATCAATAATATGATTTTCCTTTCTCTTAAAATCAAATTAGATTACAAACTATGTTATGTTTTTTTTTGTAAAAAAATCTAGTTTCTTTTATCTTTTTTTCAGATTTTTAAATTTCTTTTGAGATTTTTGGAATGTTTTGGTTATTGGGAATTATTATTATTTTTTTTTAGAAATTGTGTGACCAACTCATTGTTTATTCTGTCTTTTATTGATGAAAACATTTATATATAAGTATTTCCCCTTAATGACTACCTTAGCGAATTCCATGTTTTGGTATATTGTCTCATTTTTACTTTCTTTGTGGAAATTTTCCACTAGTTCTTAAAAGTTAAATTCTTTAATCTCTGATTAATCTTTAATTCTTTCCTTAAAGACAATATTGTGCATAATTTTTATTGCATTGTGACTAATAAATGATGTTTAGTATTTGTGGGTTTTTTTTTGTATTTTGAAAAGGGTTTTATGCTCCAGGACATAATCAATTTTTTTAAAAGGGTGTTTTTGGGGAATCTGAAGTTCTCAAGGTACAAACACACTATCTCATGATATTTTTTTTTTATCTTGTACAACTCTTATTGATGTCTTAATTTATTTCCTTCACAGTGTGTCTACCCAACTCCTTAAACCTGTTTGTCTGAATATCTTGACATTGTGTCAGTACCAATGGAGCAAGTGGGTACCATATCATATATATTATGCTTTCACTATATGAGTGGCACACCTCCTTCCCTAGCCTCCAATGGCATATTTATACTTCTGCACATTTCTGTTCTAGCAGTATTCTGCAGCCTATTCTCACCAGGTCACTCTTTATTGTTTTTTTTTTTTTTCCATGACCAGCAAACAGTTCTTCAGTAACTATGGAATTCCATGACTTGAAGGCTATTACAAAAATAGTATATGGAAAGGCTTTACGCAGTTTGACACAATTGACAAAATTTTGAGAATACTGAAGAATTCTTAAGGTAATTGAAAACAGAATATGAAATTCTTATCAAATCATACTTATTATATGTACCAAAAATGTCAATCAAGAGAATATCTATAACTATTGACTCATATAACTATTTGCTGATTTCCACTGAAATTTTTTGAACACAATATACACCTTTATCATTCATAAAGATATGAGAAGGAACAGATATCTTTTTGGGAAAAAGGTCTTTGGTAAAGCATATCTGTATAATCATATAACTTATTGAAGATACAGAGAATACAATATTTATCCACTACTTATTATATTTTGACTATTTTAAGGAAGCATTATATTTGGTAGAGCAAAATTGAAAACTTGAACATATTCTTTCAACAATGTTTCCATTTCATATTCTAATATCATTCATGAGTTCCTCAGAAGATGTAAAAATATAGGTAACTTTGTACAATCACCCTCTCTCTGATTAATATCAAGAAAGGCAGAAAAAAACTAATCATATGTTCATTAAAGTCTTTTTTTCCATTTCATGGATGTACAGAGAATGCAGATGTTGGAGATTTGTAGTATATTTTATCTCTTAAAAATATTCCTGTTTGCAATAAAATTGTGATAAGCTACAGAATATTACAGTCTTTTAAATGAGATCCAAAATTACTCCAAAGAACTCCATCTAATTGTCATACAGGAAAAATTTAGTGGATAAAAAGAACTCTTTTCACACTGTGATGTATAGGTGGATGGGCTGCCAAAAAAGTCAATAAATCAATACTTATGTCTTGGACAGATAGCATAGATGGACAATAGACTAGTAGTGATCTAGATTGTGTTTAGGGGATGAATAAATAGATAAAAAGAGTATTTATTAAATCATAAAATGGTCTTGGCATAGTGCTAAATAAATATCATTTTAAGCTAGATCTACACTGTCAGGGATCTTGAAACTCCTTATTGGACTGTACTTACCTATCACTCACCACAATTATGCAAGTTATTCTTAAAACGGCCCTGGGAAGGACATTGTTTCTTACTAATGTACTCCACATTTACATATTCTTCCTTTCTTCCTTCCTTCCTTCCTTCCTTCCTTCCTTCCTTCCTT
>NW_027186304.1:6295730-6307318 GCF_028583685.1 Petaurus breviceps papuanus | reverse complement strand
CTTTCTTTCTTTCTTTCTTTCTTTCTTTCTTTCTTTCTTTCTTTCTTGAGGGCAGTTGGGGTTAAGTGACTTGCCCAAGGTCACATGCCTAGTTTTTGTGCTAAGTGTCTGAGGTTGGATTTGAACTCAGGTCCTCCTGACTCCAGGGCTGGTGCTCTACTCACTGTGCCACCTAGCTTCCCCACAGTAACATTTTCAAACAATAATAATAACTCACAATTCCTTTTTTTTACTTTCATAGGTTTTAAAAAAACTTAAATATTTTTTTTCCAGTTACACGCGAAGACAACTTTTAACCTTTATCTAAAAAAAAATTTAAGTTCCAAGTTTTTCTCTGCCTCTCTCAGTTCCACCCTCTATGAAATGGTAAGTAATTTGATATAGGTTATACATGTACAATCATGCAAAGCATATTTCCATATTAGTCATGTTGTGAAAGAACACACAGACCCAAAGGAAGAAAAATCATGAAAAAAATAAAGTGAAAAATAGCATGCTTCAATCTGCACTCAGATTCTATCATTTCTATCTCTGGATGACAATAGCATTTTACATCATGAGTCCTTTGGAATTGTCTTAGACCATTGTATTATTGAGAATAGCTATGTAATTCACAGTTGGTCCTCATACAATATTGCTTTTACTGTGTACAATGATCTTCTGGTTCTGCTCAATTCACTTTGTATCAGTTTGTGTAAGTCTTTTCAAGTCTTTTTTCGGAAATTAGCTTACTTGTCATTTCTTATAGCACAATAGCCTTCCATTACAATTATATTGATGGATATCCCCTCAATTACCAAGTTTTTGCCACCACAAAAAGAGCTGCTATAAATAATTTTGTACAAATAAGTTCTTCCTCCCCTTTTTGATCTCCTTGGGATAGAGACCTAGAAGTGATTTTGCTGGATTAAAAGGTATGCACAGCTTTATAGCCCTTTGGGCAAAGGTTCAAATTATTCTTTGGAATGGTTGGATCAATTCACAATTCCATCAACAATGCATTAGTATCCCAATTTTCTCACATCCCCTCCAACATTTATCACTTCCTTTTTTTTTATATCAGCCAATCTGATAGGCATGATGTGGTACCTTAGAGTTGTTTTAATTTGCATTTCTCTAATCAATGGTGATTGGGAATATTTTTTTTTATGACTTCAGATAACTTTGATTTCTTCATCTGAAAACTGCCTGTTCATATCCTTTGACCATGTATCAACTGGGGAATGACTTGTTTTTTGATGTATTTGACTAAGTTCTCTACATATTTAAGAAATGAGACCTTTATCAGAGACACTTGTGAATATAGTTTCCCAGTTTTCTGCTTTCTTTCTAAGCTTGGTTGCATTGATTTTGGTTGTGCAAAACCTTTCTAATTTAATATAGTCAAACCCATCCACTTTATGTCTAGTAATGCTTTCTCTCTTGTTTGGTCCTAAATTTTTCCCTTCTTCATAGATTTGACAAGTAAATTATTCCTTGCACTCCTAATTTGCTTATGTCTAAATCTTAGAACATTTTAATCTTATCTTTGTATTTAATAGTTGTTGGTTTGTACCTGGTTTCTGCTATACTATTTTCCAGTTTTCCCAGCAGCTTTTGTTAAATGGTAATAACTCACATTTCCACAACAATTTCCAATTTACAAAATGTTTTTCTCTCAGCAACCCCAAGATGACAAGAGTAACAGTAATGAGATTTGAAGTTCCTTTTGTATTGCTAAACTAAGAGGTACTTAGCACCTATTTCAGATTAAGCCTCTGTTAAAGAAACAGAAGGTATGAACTCCTGTCTCCTGTTGCTAATGTAACAGGGAGGGGCTGAATAGGGAGGGGCAATACTATATGTAAGGAAAAGCCACAGAGAGGGAGAGTCAGATCTTCTCGGAGCAAGCTTCATGGAGGCAGCTGCTGCCGCCAGGGAGGCTGACGAGGAAAGGCCCCCTAGGCTGGAGAGAATGATTTTTATTTGGGGAACCTGGATGAAGTGATTTTGATTCTTGAAGCCAGCTGAAACTTCTGCTGAGTCCAAGGGCCAGCCGGAGATGCTGAGGATTTCTGAGGGCCAGTCAGAGCTGAGGGTCAGCCAGAGTTGCTGAGGATTTCTAAGGGTCAGCTGGAGCTGCCAAGGACTGAGGAAGCATGCTATGATGCTGATACTTTGCATGAACCTATTTGTGGCTTTGCTAAGCCTTGTCTTCCCAGGAACAGAGACTGTGAAGGATTTGAGATGGACCGGACACTGTGAGCTCCAATGTGGAGCAGGAACTGCACAGAGAGCTGGACAAGAACCTGGGAGCTGTCTGCCTTTGAACCCAGGTGGCAGTTTGGTGAATCCAGATAGGATCTAGGACCATGGAAGGGGATCCAGGGAATCTGAGAAACCACCCCAAGTCAAGCTAAAAGAAGACTTTACTTGGATACTGTGTACTGACTGAGAAATTGTAAATTTACTGTGACCTAGGGGTGGAGGGTCTATGTATTTTCCAATGATTGAATATTGAATGATGAAGGATGATTGAGTTGATTGAATGATTGATTAACTAAGTGATTGTACTTAGTGACTGATGACTGAATAAGTGACTGATTGAGTTAACTTTGTGTACCCCATGAGTGGAGAACTTTGTTGTACTTTGTTTTCCTTGAGGAGGCAAACCTCCTTAAGGATGACTGAATGATTGAGTTAGTAAATGACTTTTCTTTGTTGAAAACTTTGTGACCACTGTGGTGAAAACTATCTGTCTATTTTCTGTGATAAGTTGTAACATTGTGAATGCTGTACTTTGATTTACTGTGAATGTTTTGCTTTGATTTGTTATGGAATAGAGTGTTCACTGTACTGTGTAATTAGAACCTTAAAAGCAGTTCACAGCAGCATTCTTCTGAAAAGCTGCTCATACTTGGCTTTACAATATGATAAAGGAGGAAAAGAGTGATTTTTTTTGGAAGGTAAGGTTCCCAGGAAAACAAAATTATGTATTATGGTCAGGCAGTTGGAAATATCACATAAACAATAACTAGGTAGTACAGTGAATAGAATACTGGGCTTGGAGTCAGAAATACCTGAGTTCAAATGTAGCCTCAGAAACTTACTAGCTGTGGGAAACCTGGGAAGTACCCAACTTCTATTTACCTCAGTCTCCTCATCTGTAAAATGGGAATGATAATAGCACCTATTACCAGGGTTGCTGTGGGTCTCAAATGAAATAATAACTGTAAAGTAATTAGTGCATTGTCTGGCAGGTAGTAAGTGCAATATAAATATTAGTTTTTATTACTAACTTGTGAATAGCTGTGTAGTTTGAGATATCTAATTTTTCCACATTAGTGAGAGCACATCTCAAGTCAGATTTGAGGATAGAAAGCATTTTAGGTGCAAAAGAAGTCCTCTGAGGCCAAAGATAGAAGCAAATTTAATAACACATAATACCCACACAAATTGTGACCTATGCAGATTAAGGTTGTAGATTGCTACCTAAGTTCCCATAATTCATCTGCTTTTCGGCTGCATGGTCCTCATCAGCCATGTACCCCCTTGTTTTTGTACTGGTTCTTTTTCTGACTATTTTTGTAATTCACCAAATACTGTATTAAAGAAGGCGACAGTCACTTCGCTTCCAAGGAGAATAGTTGTGCTGCAGAGTTTAAATAACTAGTCACCAGTCATTTAGCATATCATGCATTGGTCTGGCTGGTAGAACTCTGGTTACTTCCTTCTGATCATGAATACTAACTACTTAACCCTGGAAGGCAGGTGGCTTAGTGAGCTCACAGAGCTATTCTAAAAGCATTGTATAATGCTTTCAGCTCTGAGTCCTTCTCTAGCTAGGTCAATGACTGTACTCTTAAGTGCTTAGCTTTAAAGTTTTATGTAAATTGGAGATTATTTTTTATCTTTAATTTAAAATATTGATTGGAAAGGCTCTGAGCTTCCAAAATTTGCCTATGAATCCTGCTCTTTATGGTTGCTCCCAGCAGGTAATGTAAAGTGGCAAAAATAAATAAATAAATTTCCACACTGTGCTATCCCCTTTAGTGTAGTCTCTCTGGATCTAAATGGCTTGATCTATGGGAAGAAAGAGAGTTTACCTCTCCACTTTTGCATTTACTCATATTACTGAAGACATGCAAAAGGGATACCATAATGAGAGCACCCGCCTCCATGTAGGCTGACTTTTCCAGGATGCTGCTGGGCAGCATCAACCCACAGGGATCTAGGAAGTGAAAACTTGGAGCAAAACCCAAGAGAACAAACAATAGGCAGCAAAGGGAAATGAAATGAAATTAATTGGAATACACAAAGACAATTAGGCCACTCTCAGAATTAATCCATCCTGTACCTGATTCAATCTAATTAGATGAACATTTATTAAATGATCACTCCACAAGCATTCATTAAGTACCTCGTTTATGCCAGACCCTGTATTTGGCACAAGTAAAACAGTACCTGTCCTCAAAAAAAATTACATTCTGACTGGGGAGACCACATTTATACCTGTACGTCTATATGAGATAAATACAAGGTCATTTAATTAAGGGAGGGAGCGTTAGCATTTGGAGAGATCAAGAATGATCTTATAGAAGTACCAATTACAATATGTACAGATAATAGTGCTAGGTTTTGACAGAGATACACAAATTAAATAATGTGGTTCCATTTTCATGGAGATTAGCATTGATTCTAGAGTGAAAGGTCCTGGTTTTAAATCTTCCCTCTGACTCTTTTTTTTGCTGGTATATCCTTGGACAAACTATTTCACTTCCCTGGCCCTCAGTTTTCTTACTAGTAAAATGAAGGGTTTTGACTAGACAGCCTCTGAGGTCCCATGCATCTCTAGATCTGTGATTCTAAAATGAACAATAAAAAAATCATGCCTAGGAACTAGCCATAGTTTTCACCATTCACAGTAACTAGCTGTACTTTAAAAATAAATTGATAGTGAGGGGTCTACAGGAAAAGAAGGAAGGGTATGGGCTCAGATCCAGTGAAATAATATCAGAGGTCACTGCTTAAGTTATATTTCTTAAAAAAATCGAGTTGGAGCATAGGTTTAAAGTTTGTTTTTTAATTCAAACTTTGTTTTGGTAGTTGGCCTTTAGGGATGTACATCCTGTGATCTAAGGATATAGCATAATGCCACAGCTGTACCTTCTGAGCAGGCAAAATCCCTTCATAATAAACCCTCTGCAAAGACCAAGGCTGGCATTTCCAAGCCATGGCTGTCACACAAATGTGACTGGGCTATACATTATGTGCCACCATGGAGAGACCTTGGGCCTGTTAAACATGTATCTTCACTTCCCATGAACATCAATGAGACATGAATGAAAATGCTTGCGCAGACACTCAAAGTGAGCAGCAGTCAGGGTCCAGCACGGCTCTCACAGGCTGATGTATCAGGGACAACTGTTCCTTTTCCTTGAGGCAGATTCCTTCGTCATATGACAGCTTGGCAACAAGATGAGGAGTCCCTGCTCCACTTGTTTCTTGGAAAGAAATCTTTACTTTTTCCTTTTTTAAACTAAAAAAAAAAATGAATTTGGCAGCATCATTTTGATGTAATATGCTTTACAGACTGCAAAATAAATGACAGTACATTGTATTCTATAATAATGTGGAACAGTGGAATCATGTATGCATTGAATAAAATGAGGGGTTCCCGGATATATGCATTTAAAAATAGCAATCTTCAAAAAGAGCTAGGCTTGTCAGAAAAACAAACAGATGAATGGAACCCAGTCTAGGATGATGACGTTCGTTTCTGGGCCTCTGAACACCGTTATTAACATTAAAACCATCTGACTATGTATGACCTCATGATAGCAATTTTGTCTTCCTATGACTGCTGACCTTCTCTCTATGGAGGGCAGAAGCTGTTTCCTTCTGGTGCACCAGTAAATGGTTGACAGATTACTGCTGCATGAGTTATTATTATTCTTCTTGTTGTTTGTCCTTTGTTCTTGAAGGGGACCATGACATTAGGAAGGTGATGCCATGACTTGCAAGTGAATTGAATTTAAGTGAGGGAAGGATGTGCAAAGTCACCAGCCTCACTTTCTTCTCCTGAGCCATCTGGGCCCAGTGGTGAGTGGTAACTTATTGCAGATAAGCTCATTGCTTGTCTGGGGACAGGGTAGAGATGCCAGTCATAAAATCATCTTTCTGTTTAATCAGACATAGGATTCTAAGCAGATGATTGCTGATTTTTCCTGAGACAGTAACAGTCTACGATTCCAGGAACTTTTGCAGAAACCAAGGGGCCCCAGCTTCTTTGGAGAATATTTCTTTGCTTTCCTTGTAAGACATATTGCTAGGGTAGGTAGGGATGTTAAGAAGGAAAGAGAGAAGACACAGGAAATCTACGTTCTGTGCTTGGTTTTATACTATTACAAATCAATCCATGCGGAAAGAAAAATTCTGTCAACCAAATAATTAGAAGCATTCATGTAACAGAATGACTTCTTCCATTTTCAGAATATTTGGGGTCATGTGTTGGTATAGTGGGATACAGTGAAAAGAATACTGGTTCTACAATCAGAGAAATCAGAGGGCCTGGCTTCAAATCTTACTTCTGATATTCACTACCTGTGTGACCTTGCATGAGTCATAATGTTCTTGAGCTTTGGTTTCCTCAAATGAAAAAGGTGGGGAATGACCCCTGAAGTTCCTTTTAGCTCTGATTCTATGATTTTTAAAATATATTTTAGGCCATATTGAGAGACTTGTACTCCCATCATACTTTGAATATTATTTGTCAGTGTTTTATTGAATTTTGTGATGTTCATTTGGAGATACTTTAGGACCTAGATGTTTTAGAGACCACATGAAGCTGTGCCTTATTCTTTTTCTCCTTCATTTCTTCTAAAATGAACTTTTTGCCTTTGTATGAGAATGTTTGAGATGGGATCCTCCTCTTCTGGGCATTCAGTTCAATGGAAGAGGAGTTCAGCACCAATCTTATGACTGAGTTCCAGTTTGTGATTTATAGAATCACAAAATCAGACAATTTCAGTTTCAGAAGGGATCTCAGAGGTCTTCCAGTTCAAACTGTATTGGACAGAAATTTCCAATGACCTGAGAAGTACACTTGGATGTCCCACTAGGAACTCAACTCAATTTGTCTAAATAAAATCTGTCAAACCTCTTTTTCTAATTTCATTCACCATACTAACCAACTTATAATTTTCTACTTGTCTTTGAATGGTTGACTCTTTTATGTGCTTCACATCTACTAAGGCATAGAGTTCTAGAATATTCTATTCTTCTAAGTTATGTTGCATTTCGTTTTTTAAGTCTATGTTCCTCCCTTCCCTAAAATTCCGACACGCGTACCAACTTACACTTGAATTCAGTTCAGGATGGAAGGGTTGGTTGCTGTCCCTTGTTCTTGAAGAGGACCAAGATGACATCACTACGCTATAATCAAGTCTTAGTGCGTCTGACTGTGGCTGGTCAGACCGATGTGAGCTCAGAAGGCTCTAGCACAGGTGGGGCACAAATAATTCATGTGAACATTTGGAGTCGATTCTCTAAATTTAGAGTACAATATATCGGCAGAGGTGCACCTAGGGACATGTTGGAATATTTATTTCTATAAATGTATAATTTTAATTTTTAAATTTCAATAATTTAATTTTAAAACTATAAATCTATGATGTTAATGCCATTAAAGCCTATTTTCTGGAGCATATAAGCTAATTATTTTACGATGATTTAGGCTGTATGAATGGCCATGAAGGCTGAAAGCCTTCAGTGGACTATAACACAAGGTGCAGCAGGGGCAGATTATATTCTGAGATAGATTTCAAAATTTTCTGAGGTTTGTCCCAAATCTTCATGGATTATCACAATAAGTTACTAATAAATCTCTTTGATGCAGTGCTCTTCTCTTATCCATGCTCATATTTCTGTCTGATTAATCCTGAGAAGGAAAAAAAAAATCACTATCTATTATTCTATCTGATCATTTTTATCAACTTATTGAGAGGCAGCTTGGATTAGCATATGGAGTATTGTTATGGGAATGGGAATATGAAGATCTTCCCTGCCCCTAGGTCCTTTGATAGGCTTAAGTGACTCTGAGAACCTTCCTCGATTTGAAAATATACTCTGCCCCCTAATAAGCTGAATGTGGTCACATGGAGCCTGTGGCTGGAGGCTTGTTTTTCAGGAATGCCCACACCTTGTTACTTTGTGATTGGGCAGTGAGTCAAGAGCGTTGTGACATTCTCTGAGCCATGAGAGGGCTATATTTACCTTGATGTGAGGTTTTGCTTTGGGGCTCACTTTAAGAAGAGTTGTGTGATTTGACCAGATGAGGTTCTGGGCAGCCATTAAGCCCATTCCCCCGTTCCGCCCCCTCCACCCCCAGCCCGGCTTTGATAACCCAGATGTTGATGCTTCCCTCACTGGTAACTGATTAGTTGTGGATGTAATGGTCAGACAGCTGGAAGCCTGTCTGCTGATGTTTCTCTGTCTGTATTTGTTGTCTGCTTGTAACCTCAGTTTGTATTCTCTGAAGTTCAGGGCGCTCACTTTTTCCCCCTGAACTAGGTAAATGACATATGTTTGATTAAAGCAAGATTGTTAACTCATTTTGAGTTGCTTTCCTTTAGAAAAGCAGATCGAGGAACCTGTGCTAGCAGTCATCCTGGGCACGCTAGGGTGCTTGCTGCTGTAAGTATCTGGGTTACACGGTAGAATAAAGCTCCTGGAGTCAAGAAGACCTGAGTTAAAATCTGTCCTTAGACGCTAATTAGCTGTGTGGCCCTGGACAAATCACTTGACCTCTGCTTGCTTCAGTTCACTCATCTATAAAGTGGGGATAGCATCTAAGTCTAGAGGTAGTTATGAGGATCAAGTGACATACTAATTCTAAAGTGCTTAGGGTACTGCCTGGCTATAGGAAGTATCATGTAAATGTTAGGGATCATCATTATTATCACGGACATAATCATCAACATTATTATTATTATTGATACAGAGTTGTCTTCAAAGCCAGGAACACCAGAGTTCAATAGAACTCTGTTACTATAAATTCAGAGATGGAGCCATTTTTATTAGTAGCTAAAGTTTCCTCACCCATGCTATTTCCCCAGACAAGAGGAATAGCAGTTAAGGAAAGGTCATGAATCCCAAGGTGGTTATTTGTAGGATGGTTATATCAGAAACACCAGTTTTGAGAGTGACTAAAAAAAAAAAAAAAGGTCATTCATGACCCTGGCATGCAAAGATTGAGTACTTTCCTCTTTTTTCCACTTCTATGTTCCCTGACACATACCGCTTGACTAAATTTCTTGTCATTATCTCTCTTTCACAGACTACCTATGAATATTTCATTGTCTACTTAGATTCTAGATGAGAGTGGTTACTTTCTTCTGAAATTCCAACTTTGTTACATTTGTAAGTAATAGCGAATCCTCACATGTCTTCACCTGCATGTCTTTGGAAGTTTTTTTTTTTATATTTGGCTTGTACTGGTTATGGCCACCCTGACTTAGTTTCACCTAAATACCTCACAGCTCTAGTCTTTGCAAGCTGTCATCTCTTTCTTTGTATTTAGCACAGGGAGATGGTGTGGCATCTTGAACCACTACTTCCTATCAGTTCCTGATAGAAATAGCTCAGGACTGAGCATTTACATTCGAGATCATCTGCCCTCCTTCCATCCAGGAAGGCATTTTAAAGGAGAACAATCTCTAGCATTCTAAAGGAGAACAGAAGGCATTACTCTATCACAGTGTGATCTCCTTGAAAGCAGGAATTGTTTTACTTTTCTATTAATATTCTTAGCACTTAGCACAGTGCTCTGCACACAGTAATCCCTGAATAAATGCTTTTTCATTCACTGATCTATCACCCTGGAAAAGTTAGTACCATTTATAAGTTTTTACATCTCATTCTCATGTACACTCTTTCCCCCTAAATGAAAATGTCCACTAGGTTTGCTTTTTGAAGTTTCCTCTGATGGATAGGAGAATTCTTTGATCGTGAATCTCAAACAGTGTCCTCACCTTTCAAAAACATGTCTAGCAGCTTAGGAAATTAAGGCTGTAGGATTCCCCAGGACAAAAATAGCACCCTACCCCCCTGCTGCTATGGCAGCCATGGCAGACTATCAAAGAAGTTATCTCCCAGGTTACTATGGTGAAACTGAACCTTTCTCATTTAAAGACCATTAATGGAATGCTTATGCATTTCAAGATTCTAACTTATTTGATGTATCTCACCCTTTGTCTTCCAAGGTAATGTGACTGTGTTAAACAAGTGCATAAGCTTTGTGTAAGGAATGGTGGAGCTGGCCTTTTAGGAGAGCAGATATTTCTCCATTCACTTATCTAAAATCTGTATGTACAGTAAATATGCCATGCATCATTATCTTATCTCTGGTACATGCTTTCAAGTACTTCTAACAATTTCCAATATTTCTTTGTAAAATATGGATCCTGTGGCCTGACTTGCAAGTGTAAAACCAAAGAATTAATGCTACTAGACCACAGAAGCCTTGTTTGTGATGAATAGGGCACTTAGAGTTGATGTACCTTATACTTTCATTTCAAAGCAATGCCTTTGTCCCATAAAAAACATGTACTATGCAAAACTAGTTTTTATATCCTGCTTTTTCAATGTTATTCTGGGGGGCTATGAACATTAAACAATTTTGGTCTTGCTTCTTCTCTTTCAGTTTCTAGTAATTATTTCATTTGCCATCACCAAATTCTCTCAGGAGAGCTTTTGTGTATTAGATCCTTCTATAACATCATGCTTTTGTGTGCTAACATGAAAAAAAAGATGCCCACCTTATTCATTATTTCTTCCTCCTTTTTCATGGCATTTGTTAAGTGGAAGACATGAAAGGGAATGATAACAAAGGTAACATTGAAATGAGCTGAAAGTCCTTTGTTCTATAATTGCACCATTCCTGTGGATATAGGTTGATTTTATTGCTTCCCCTTCCCCTAGAAACTTGCTAGTATGTTGACTGAAGCAGGAAGGCAAGGGTAGCATGGATCCTCAGGCATCTCTTTTAGCCTCTTTATTCCAAAGAGCTAGGGGTCTTTGGCACTTACCAACACTCCTCCTCTGGAGAAATCATTCTGCAGTGCAGAACTCCTAAGTGTTAAAGATTTGGTTAACTAGCTATAATGAGTACTGCATGTGAAGGCTCAGCATTTTAGGGAGACTCTATGCTACTGGTTGAAAGAAGTTTAACTGCAAAATTTTATCTTTAGCTATCAACACAGGGATTATATAATTGTCTTGTGACCAAGTCTAACAAAAGTTATAAACACCCTCAGCTTTCATTCTGAGGTTAATTAAAAAAAAGAACAAAAAAACAAGCAAACAAAAAAAACCCTCTGAGTTCAGGGAGTCATGTGGAAAAGAGATGCCAAAGAAACATTATCAAAAAAGAAGGTATAAGAACACCGAGCCTGACAAAAACAAAACAGGCAGAGAGCAGAGAGAAAGAGGGACTGAATCATAAAACGAGAATCAAGGTAGCACTACCTGGCTAGCACCATATGAGGAAGAAGAAGAAGAAGGAGAAGAAGAAGAAGAAGAAGAAGAAGAAGAAGAAGAAGAAGAAGAAG
>NW_027186304.1:6249082-6295720 GCF_028583685.1 Petaurus breviceps papuanus | reverse complement strand
AAGAAGAAGAAGAAGAAGAAGAAGAAGAAGAAGAAGAAGAAGAAGAATTTGTTAGCTGATAGAATGAATGAAAGAGAACTGGAACCTGGAGAAGACAAAGGAGTGAACTCATATACAGTAAAAACAAACACACAGAGATGAGGAGAGCTTCTAGTTCCTGCAGTTTCTGTTGGAAGGACATACATGTAAGGGAGAAAAGGGTTCACTAAAAGCCAGAATTTCAACTGAAGTTGAAAGATCTGAGCTTGTAAAAAGAATGACTTAAAAATATTCTTAACCAAATCAAGAAGCCCAAGTCTCAAAGGTAAGAGTTCTTTTCACATTTTAAAAATAAAAGGTAACTTGTTGACTCTTGCTACTTAGAAAAAGTGCTGAGAGAGGGAGAAAGCACTTCTTGAAAGAATAGAAACTGGGAAAAGATGACTAATCTTGGCAAGCAGTGGAAAGGAAACCACTCTTTGGAAAATAGTGTTTTGAATCATGGGAAGTAGACTTCCAGAAGAAGGAATAGCAGACATCCCTTAATAGGATGCTGAATTTCAATAAAATTTATAGGAAATGTCTTAAGGAGTGTGCTACAATTATCTTGTCACTAGTGAATGAATATTAATTAGCAAATGAACAATTCTGGAATACATAAATAAAATATTATATGATGTATAGCATACATCATACACTAGGTTCAACTAACAGTTATTAAATAACATTTACTCTGTCAGAGCTGAGAAGTAGTGTGGTATATGTGACTGAGTACCTAGCCTGGAACCAGGAAGATCTAAGTTTAAATTTTTTCTTTGATATTTGCTGCATGACTATGGTCAAATACCTCAACCTTAGATGTGCCTTAGGTAACTTCCTATAATTCATCTATTAAATCATAGATGCTTTCTTTTATGGTGGAGGGAGTTAACATATGTGGAATTCTTCATACAGATGAAATCTCAATCCTTTTTGAATATGTACAATGCATTATGTAACCAAAGTGCCAGAGCTACAGAGGCAAAAATAAGCCATTCTCTTCCCTAAAGGGGTTTATATTCTACTCAGGGCATAAAATACATATGCTGATGAATAAATACAAGGCAATTTAAAGAGGAGAACATTAACATCTGGAAGGATGTGAAAAATTTTTTGGAGGAGCTGCCACCTGAGCAGAGGAAAATTGTGTCTCAAGTTTTGTAATGGTAATGATAATTTGAAGATCTTTTCTGCCCCTTAATAAGCCTAAGGGAATTTGAAGACCTTCTCTGCTTTGAAAATATACTCTGTCTCCTAACAGGCTGAGACCTTCCCTGCTTTGAAAATTAACTCTGGGGGTGGCCAGGTAGCACAGTGAGTAAGAGCACCAGCCCCAGAGTCGGGATGACCTGGGATTGAATCCAGGCTCAGACACTTAGCACCCACCCAGAAACACCTGGCCATGTAACCTTGAGCAAGTTACTTAACCCCAATTGTTAAAAAAAAAAAGAAAATTAACTCTGCCCCCTAATAGACTGAACACAATCACATGGAGCCTGTGGTGGGAGGAGTTGGCTGAAAAGCGGAGCAGAGTCCACAGGAAGCTAGGAGTCAGAGATAGCTGGACTGGGAGGAGGAGAGCATGAGTCCCAGGGTGTCAGTCAGGCTTGTGAGTAAATATTGGTCAAATATTGGTTTGTGGGAAGGCTAAAGAATGGTGTGCTACTGTGATGGAATCAGCTTACTGGTTTTGAGAATTGGTTTTCTGGTATCTGAATAAATGTTTTGCTTCTGTCCTCTATATGGAGGTTCTGTTATATTTTGCAATTGAGCACCACACAGGTATATTTATGGTGATTGTGGGCACTGTGAATATTGCATTGGCACTGTAGGCACATGATGTCTTATATAAAAGCATAGAGGCGGAATATGTAGGTGAAGAAATTCCATCTACTAATGCAAGTTTTGCATTTTTTTCTTTTTAGTTTTAGAGAGTTGAGTTGCCTAGAGAACTGAGAGACTGTCACTTGCCCAGGGTCATATAGCCAGTATATGTTGGAGGACTTGGACCCAGGTCATGACTTTGAGAACAAACTTTTTTCCATTATATAATACAATCATGTCATTTCATAAAGTGCAGAAGATCCAGGAGAGGGCTGATATAATAGAATTTTCCAGATATAAACAGGTGGTCCCCAGAAGATATGAGAATGTCAGACCAGGACCAGAATTGGAGGCTGAACTGTCACTGATGAACAAACATAGTAGTGCTATTACCTGAGTGATACATAAACAATCCCTCCTTTCCATTAGAGCATTCAAGGCTAATATGAAGAACGATATCAACTTTTACCATATTGGTATCGTAAAGATAAACAAGAATAGGCAATAAGAATCCTATGACTGATGCTTGCGAGACATTTGAGCATGACAAGAAAGAAATGATGCTTCTAAGCATTATGGGAGTGGAAAGAGGGAGTGAAATGACTCAATTAGCATCATGTTCTATATGCAGGGCCAAAGCTAATTCACACTGTTTAGCATGCTTATTATTCACAGGTTTGCTGAAGCATGGCAGATTCAAAAAAATACTAGAATATCCACTAGGTGGTACTGTATAATAATTAACCATTCCAAGGTTTGGAGGGTTAGGTGGAAAGTGAGCATGAAAGGAAGAACTCCATCTTCTGGCTTTCCCTCTTAGGAATATGAGCAGGGCAGATTCTTTCCAGACCATGCTTTTTTTTCCCATTGGAAAGCCCATTCTTTTTGTGCATATCTGTGTTCCACCCTTCAATCCAGGGGCCAGAAACTTCACTGAGACAATTGTCACTCTATGCCATTTGAATCTTAATGTTCACTTGTTAGTCTGTGGACACATGGCTGCAAGTCACATGATTAATCTTGTTCTATTATGAACTTATGAATGACTAATAAAAAAGAGCAAAATATAAGATCTGATAATAGCTCAGATTCCCCCAATTGCAGGATGAAGCCTAGCTATTTAAACTGAGGTTTAAACCTCTGTCCCTTTTAGTTCTCTGTTTCCAAGCTGTCTACTGGTTAATTCCATTTCAATCTCTTTGTATATAATTATTTAACAGACATGAATCACAGACCAGTTATTGTTGGTTGTAGTTTTATAGGACACACAAATTTGAACCTTCCCTATCTCCAGATCTTTAGTCATGCCCTTTCTTAGTGAGTATGAATAGGTTGGTATATAGAGGCATAAAGAGTGCTCTAGCTGCCTAACTCTGTAGTTTTAGTCTTTATTAAAATCAGCTGCCAGATTATCATTGTCTCTACAACTATCAATCCTAGCCTACCACAGTTCTACTGCGTCTATTTTTTCCTTAGAATCTGTTGCAGTGAGTCTCTCCTTCTTCAGCTCTCATACATCTTCCATTGCAGGTGAGAGAATCTGATGCCACCTTTGTGGCCTACAATGCCTAGAAGGCCATTCTAGAAATCTAGAGAGAGATCAATAGACCTCAAAACCTGGCTACACTAAAATTGATCCAGGTTTCCTGTACATTCATCCTGTATATTACATTGCCCCAGAAAGTAACAGCAGAGAAAGGTCAGGGAGAGACCCCCAACAAGTCAGCAGACTCTTGTTATCTGTACAGGAAGATACATGCCACTTTTCAATTTCTTATTGAGATGTTATGAGGGACAGGTTTATATAGAATGAACATGCTTAATTGAGAGTTAATCTTCCTGAAGAATGAATTGAATTTAATAGGACTTATGAAACCAAATAATGAATTTTTGAATAGTCATTTTTATTGAATCATGAAGGAATGAATAATATACATTGTAATAGCAATAAAAGCTCACATTTCTATAGCATTAATGATTTACAAAGTAAAATTCCCCACCTGTTTACTACACCTGATATTTGCCCTTATCAAGGCCTCTGTTCTCTCTATACCTTAGTACTTAGAAGTTGTTCCTGTTCTGACTTCAATTTCTCCCCTCTTGAACCTCAAATAGTTAACCATTTCAACTTCACACCATCTTAGGCTCTTGAGTCTCTTGCCTCCTTGTCTTTTGCCCGATCTTGCCAAATCTCAGCCCTGAATCACTACTACTCTATACCTCCTGCGCTTCAACTCAGGAGTCTCCGAACAAACTTGGAGGAAGAAATACAGCAACCATAACTTGGTACAATCAAGTCATGTTCCCTAACTTCACTTGAACCTTTATTGCAATAAGACAGTCTTTATTCTTCTTCAAGTAATTTCTTGTCTCACCCCTTCCAGAACCTATTACATACCTTATTATCCTTCCTCAAGTTCCCCATACATCTTCCTCCACAACTCCTTCAGCCGAAACCCTTTACTGTAATTGAAAAAATTGAGACCATTTGATGTGAACTCCTCTCATTGTCTTCCTCACAAAACTGCTTGCCATCTCTCTTCCTTTCCTTTAAGTCTTGGCAGATATCATTTCTTTTCTTTACCAAGGTTAACCACTTTCTCTACAAGGGCACTTTATCCTATGTCTTCTTGCTTTTACAGCAGATTGTATCCCCCAATATTCTCTTTCAAATTTTCAACCTCTCCCTAAGAACTGGGTTTTTTGCTATCATTTTCAAACACACCTAACTTTCCCTGTCCTTAAAAATACAAAACAAAATAAAACTCCATTATACCTTACAATTCCCCAAAGTTATCATTCTGTATCTCTACTCTCTTTATTATCTAAACTTCTCAAAACGAATTTTATAATTGTTACTTCTACTTGCCCTCTCATTACTCCTTAACTCTTTGCAGTATGGCTTCCAACCTCATCATTCAGTTGAAACTTTTCTCTCCAAAATTACCAATGATCTCTTATTGTCAAAACGAATAGTCTTTTCTCAGTTCAGTCCTTCTCAGTCTATTTAATGCATTTGACACTGTTGACCACCTTCTCCTCCTGGATACTCCTTACTCTTTGGGTTTTTCTTATACTTACTCTCTGATGGTTAAACTGATCCCTGTCTGAATGTTCCTTCTCATTGCTATTTACTGGATTATCATCCACAGCAAGCCCACTAACTGTGTGTGTTCTCCAAGGTACTGTCCTGGGTTTTCTTATCTTTTACCTTTAAACTCTCTCTTTTGGTAACCTCATCAACTCCCATGGATTTAACTATCATCTCAATGCAGGTAATTCCTAGATCTATATATCCAGTCCCACTTTCTCCTGTG
Source organism: Petaurus breviceps papuanus (assembly GCF_028583685.1). Classification (NCBI taxonomy): domain Eukaryota; kingdom Metazoa; phylum Chordata; class Mammalia; order Diprotodontia; family Petauridae; genus Petaurus; species Petaurus breviceps. Next base: position 6,290,561 of record NW_027186304.1, on the reverse strand, counting down.
AGCTTCAGGCCTTCATTATTTATTAGACATTTCAAACTGGATGCCTCCAGAGACAATATGCCTAAAACTGAACATATCTTTTCTCCTCAAACCCTCTTCTCTTCCAAACATCTCTATTTCTTTTGAAGGCACCATTATACTTTTAGTGTTTATAATCTTGACATTGTATTGGACCCCTCACTCTCAACCCATACATCCAATCAATCACCCAATCTTGCCATGTCTGTTTCCATGACATCTCTCATTTATGACTACTTTCCACTCACTAAGCTACTATTTTAGTTCAGGTCTGCATCCTCCCTTACTTAGATTTATTGTGACAGTCTCCTCCTAATTGGTCTCCCTTCTTCAAATTTCTCACCATCTAATTCATCTTACATTTATGTTTAAGGATCTGATCATGTGAGCTATGTAACCAACTCCAATGGCTATAGGATAAAATATAAGAACGCTCCACTGTTTAGTTTCTAAATACCAACACAATAGCCCTAACTTATCTTTCCAGTCTCATTGGACATTACTGTATCTCTCAGTTGTCTCTGTCCTTCTGTGTCTGTCTGTCTCTTTCTTTCTCTCACTGTCTCTGTTTCTCTCTGTCTCTGTTTCTCTCTCTCTGTCTCTGTCTCTCTCTCTCTCTCTCACACACACACACACACATGCACTCTGTGATCTATCTCTCATCTCAGTGTCACTGGCATTTCCTATTGCCTAGAATGTACTTCTTCCTTCCCTCTGCCTCCAAAACAAACTTGAATTTAACTACTTTGTAAATATATTCATATTCATTAACTTTATATTTATGCTGTACATATATTTGTACATATAAGTATATATAGGTTTGTTGCTGACTTTTGAGAAATGGTCTTCCAGTCTCGCTTGGACTAAAGGTCAAATGGCCATCCATGGGCCCAATCCCAATGTTGATCATTATGGAAATATTGACCTGCCCTGTTTTTTAAATTTGGTTCAGTTCTCCCCTCCTAAAGCAACTTCCTGGATCTCTGCTTCTGTGGCTTCACCATATTAGTAAGAGACAATATAGATAGCAGATCAGTTTTCCCTCTAGTAAAGCTCAGACCTCCTGTACTCAAGAGATCTATCAGTTTCAACCTCCCCTGTAGCAGTGATTATAATCATGCATGATGATGACTGGCTGCATATATTTCCATATATACTTTTTGTTTCCTTCAGAAGTTTATTTCTAGAAGGGATAGTTTCATTCTTTGTAATGGTATCCCTCGTGCCTTGCAAAGTGTCTGTCACATAGTAGGGACTTAATGCCAACTTGTTGATTGACTGATTGAATGACAAGCCTGTGAGCATATCACTAGTTATATATAATAAGAGAAGATCTTCATTTATAATAAAAGAAGATCTTCCTACTCAAGATTGCGTGAAAATCTAAGTGATGATCTGGGATTATATATAGAATTTTAGATATGTGATATTGCATGAGGACTAGAATAGCATAAAATATTGATGGGGAAAAATGTCAGGAATTAAACAACTGAGCTAAAGATATAGAAGCCCATACATTAGTTGAACTATGTTGAAATCCTCATATCCAGGGGTTGACAGTATTTCAGTCATTGTTATATTGAACTCGGTTCATCTCAATACACTTTTATTAGGGATCTACCTACTATTAGCTATAGATACAAAAAGAAAACAATTCCCATTCTAAAGGAGCTTTTAATTTAATAGCAGAAATAGGACTTTTATACTCACATAATAATAACACAGAAGAATGTGAGGAGAGTAAAAAAAAATGAGTGACTAAACTGAATAAAGTGAGTAAAGAAAAAAGAGCTGAATGATTTTCAGTGAGATTAAGGCAGAGAGACGTAATTTTTATTTAGAAAGGATTCATTGAAGGGGTAGCATTTGGGTTGGATGTTGTAGGAAGGAAGAAGGAAGATTCTGAAATGAGGTGGGAGCAGGGGTGGAAGGGATGAGGAGCAACATTAAGTGAATGTAGAAAAATAATAAGGGGCTGGACCACAGTTTATTAAGACACCTGCTTTCTCACCTCCCCGCGGACAGTTACTAGCCCAGATCTTTGTTGTCTTTACCAGTTTCCACGGTGTGCGGTACACGGCACAAAGAATAAGCACGCGGCCAGCACTTGTTGTTCCCATCGCCTTTAATTTGTCCCAGATAAAATTAATGTGCCATGTTATAGACTTCAGAAATTCTGAAGGGTAGAGGTCACAATGATATTACCCAGGCTACTTATATTGTCCTCTGAAGTGATTCAAGGTCTTCTGTGACCTGCTGCCATCCCATCTGTCCAGGCTGATGTCAAAATACTTCATTTGTATGTTCTATGCCCTAGCTGGGTGTGGCAGTGGGAAGCGCATTAGAAGTGGAGTAAGAGAACCTGGGCTGAAACACCACTGCTAAAGTCACGTGACCCTGGGCAAGTCACTTTGTCACGCCAGGTCACAGCTTCCTTATTCTTATACAAGGAAGTCAGACTAGATGACATCTGAGGTCCCTTCCAGCTCTAAATCTACGATCCTGAGATCTTATGACTTGGTTCTGACACATAGACATGTCACTTACTGCCTGTACTATTTGGACCTTAAACTTTCTGGGCCCTGGTTCTCTCATTTTTACAATAAAGGTGGTTGGATTTGATAGTTTCAAAGGCTGTAGACTTCACAGAAACATCACTTCAATATGTTATGAACAATTTCCTTAAGAAAAAAAATTAAGGTGCTACATATGGTGAGCATTGAATAATATGCAGAAACAAACAAATTCTTCTTTAATGGCAAGAAATGACTTGATATTGATGTAGGAACCTTTCCTGAATAAGCAGTACATATATACTCAGTATATTAAAAAAGCATAACTTATATTGTAAAAATAGTAGAAAGTAGCATTAAGACCACCAAAATTAGTATAAAAATTGAAGAAGAATGAAAATGAGAAAATATATAGGAAGCAATGAAATCAAGTTTAATTTGATCTATTTAATTCAGTTATTGAAGAAGAAAAATGGGATATTGATAGAGAAAAGACTGATACCAATTATGTTAATTTCATATGGAAAATTTCATTTGACTAACACAAATAAGCTAACGTAATTGGGGTACCAAAAGAGCCTAGAAATTTCCTCGGGCTTAAACATCCATTCTCCTTGCCAAATGGTATGACATGGCAAACAAAGGTAACACCAGCTTAGAATATAAGGTACATCATACCTTAGGGAAAAGCACATTAGAAAAAGTCTCTCTGCACCTTATAATGTGTTGTTTGATATCTCTGCTCCCTTTCTTAGTCAAATTCCTTGTGAAAAGTGTCTGTAGTTGCTGCCTCCACTTCTCTCATTCCCTTCTCAGTCTGGTTTCTGTAATGCCAGCATGATATTCACAGCAGTGGGGGTGACTAGTTGTCATAGTTCTGAATTGCAAAATATAATAGACTCTGCTTATAGAAGAAGCAGAACATTTATTCAGACACCAGAAAGCTAAATCCCAACACAAGACCACTAAATCCATCATAGCAACAAGGAGTTGATACATATTATCACTGCAGAAAGCAACACCATCCCAAAGTCTTCCCACAAACGAACACGCACAAGACTAGCTGTCTCCTTGACTGCATACTCTCTCTTCCTCCAAACTAACTGCTCTAACTCCCAGCTTCCTCTGGGCTCTGCTCCACCTGTTCATCAAACTCCTTCCACCACAGGTTCCACGTGATTATATTCGACCTATTAAGGGGCAGGGAAGATCTTCAAATTCCCATTCCCATTACAATTTCTGATCTCACTGCTCAACTGAAACTGCATTATCTAAAGTTACTAATGACCCCTTAATTGTTAAATCAGACAATCTTTCCTCAGTTTTCCTACTTCATCATGTCTCTAGCATTTCATACTTCACTTTCCTCTTCTCCTAGACACTCTTACCTTTCTTGGTTCTTGTAACACTTTTCTCTGTTGGATTTCCTCCTACCTCTGTGACTACTTCTCAATGCTTTTTTCTAGATCACTATACGTATATTTTCCCCATAATTGTAAGTATAATTCAAGACTCATTTTTTTCAAGTATCACATTTTACATAAAAAGATATTAGTAAAGTGCCAGAAGCATTTTGCAAATAGCAGTCCCAAGTCATTAACAAGCATTTATTAAGCATTTACTATGTATCAGTCACTTTGTCGAGCTCTGGGAGTCTCTGCCATCAATGAACCAATGATGAATATAAACACTTGTAAATGACTATATAAAACAAGGTACATACTGGATAATTTTAAATAACCATAGAGGAAAGACCCTAGCATTAAGGATGACCAGGAAACACTTCTTACAGAAGGTGGAGTTTTAGCTGAAACCTGAAGTCAGGGAAACCAGGAGGTGAAGATGAGGTAATAGAGAGTTCCAAGAATAAGAAACAGCTAATGAAAATGCAGACTTGGAAGGAGTGTTTTGTGTGAGGAACATCAAAGAGGTCAGTAACACCGGATTGTACTATATGAGGAAAGCAATAAAGTGTAAGAAGTCTGGAAATGTCAGAAGGCAGATTGTAAATGACTCTCAAAACCAAATAGAGGATGTTATATTTGGTTTTAGAGGTAATAGGGAGTCACTGTCGTTTTCTGAGGGTGTGTGTGTGTGGGGAGTGGTATAGTTAGATCTATGCAGTAGGAAAATCATTTTGCCAACTGAGTGGATAGAATGGGATAGGGAAAGACTTGAGGCAGGGAGGCCAACCAACAGACTACTGCAAAACCTCAGGTGTGAAGTGATTAAGAGTCACACTAGTGGTGGGTATCATAAGAGAGATGGGACATGTAGGAGAGATGTGGAAATAGAATCAATATGACTTGGCGACAAATTGGTTATGGAGGTTAAGAGGAAGTGAAGACCTGATAATATCTAAGTTGTTCTTAAAAGGGAAGTGGGAGTAGCCAGGGCATAAGGGAAAGGATATGAGTTCATGTTTTGAAGCTGAGTTTAAAATTTCTTTGGAACTTTCAATTCAAGATGTCTAATAGGCAGTTGGGAATGTAAGACTGGAAATCATTAGAGAAGGTAATGCCAGATAAATATATCTGAGCATGGAATGCATAGAGATGATAACTGAATCCATGGGAGCTGCTGAGATTACCAAGTGAACTAGTATAAAGGGAGAAGAGGGCCAAGGGCAAAGATGTGGGTGACATATTGGGTGATTATAGAAGGCTTTCTCAGGGAGATTAAACATGAAATGTAGGAAATATTTTTGCTGATAGTGAGGATACATGGATCAAATAATTTTTCTTTTGAGAATAGAGAAGACATTGATGTGTTTGTAGGTAGCAGTGAAGCAGCCACTAGACAGGGAGTGATTGAAAATTAGTGAAGGTGTAGAGATGAATAGAGTGGACAATTTACTGGAGAAAGCAAAATGGAATGGGATGTCTTGTATTCATAAAGGGATTTAGCTTGTCAAAGAGGGGAGGCCACTGCTTTATATGAAACAAGAATAAAAGAGGAGTTAATGAGAAGAAGGAACTGGTTGAATAACTTCAACTTTTTAATTGAAATATGAAACAAGATGTTCAGCTAAGAGAGTGGGGAGAGAAAGAGTCATCCTACATTTGAGGAGAGATGAAAAAGTTTGGAAAAGACACAGTATTGAATGGGAATTGTGAGTTGATTGGGGAGGTTTGAGGACACAGTTGAGATCATGTAATGAATTTATAGTGGACCTGGTTAGAATGATTTCTTCATTTTCTTTATCTTTATTCAACATCACATGAATAGGCATGAAGGAAGTCAGTAGTGGGAGTAATCCAAGACTGGGCTATGCAGGCCAAGACTGTATAGTACAAGGGGCAAAATGTCTAGAGAGAAAGGAATAGCATAGAATGGAATTGGTTCACCACAGTCAAATGGGGAAGAGAGAAACGGGTGATTACCTTGGAAAGAATTTAGTGGTAGAGGGTTTGTAGATAATGGTGAGGACAAAGAAGAAGGCTGACAGTTGAAAGGCAGAAGGAAAGATGAAATGACAGTATGATCAGATGAAAGGAAATTCAGGGTTCATGAACATGGAAGTAAAAACACCTCTGATGACAGCAAAATCAGGGGTATGAACATCTGTGTGTAGCTGATGTGGGGTTGAGGAGGAGATCATGTGAAATGAGTAACTGAGAGGTTAGAGTGTTTGTGATAATATTAATATGTATATTGAAGTTCTGTAGTATCAGGGCAGGAGTTGAGGAAGAGGAAAAAACTTAGTGAAGAAGTGAACTCATTGAGGTAGGATAGAAAGTGTCCTGGAAGCACATAGAAAGTTGCTAGAATCTTGATTGAGTGATAAGTATGAATTTAATGAACTTCAAAGAAGGATAGGTTATAGAGATGTGGTGGTAAAGTTAGAGTCTAGAAGTATCTATGGGGAGCAAGGATAATTCCAGACTTCCAAAATAACTGTTGAGTATGGTGAGAGATCAAGTATAAGAAGTGCTCAAAAGAATTACCAGGGATATCTTGTCATCATAGAGGTACATCTCAGTGAATGCCAGAAGATGGAAGGAATGAAAAAGAAAAAGCTATTTAAAATTATTTTATTGTCAATTCAGTGAACAAAACAAGCATTTCCATAATGCAGTACAATAAAAAGATGATTTGCACATAAGACTGTAAATCAATCATGTATAACTTGCTATTCCCTTCAAATAGACAATAGTTATGTAAATTTCTTTTTCCCCTTTTTATTCTTCCCTTCCCCTCTGCCCTAGAGATGGCTACCATTAAACACAAATATGTATATGAATATATGTATATATTATATGTATATTTAAAATTATTCTATACATCTATTTATCATTTCTTTTTCTGGAAGCAGATAGTGTCTCTCTTTATATGTCCTTTATTTTCAATTTGTTTATTTATAATAGTCAAAATGATTTAGTAGCTCAAAGTTGTTTTTAAAACAATATTGCTGTTACTGTATACACCATTCTCTTGATTCTGCTTATTTTTCTCTTTGTTATTTCATGCAAGTTGTTCTATGCTTTTCTAAGATCAATGAATTCCACATTTCTTATAGCACAGTAGTATTCCATCACAACCAAAAATCACAATTTGTTCAGCTGTTCCACAATTGAAGTGGATCATTACAATTTCCAGTTCTTTGCCATCACACAGAGATCTGCTATAAACATCTCATTTACATTCAAAATTATAATTACTATGTATGAATTTCCCTTCATGATATTTTTACTTACTATTTTCTTTCTCAGCCTCTGTTTTTACCCTCTTCCTCTTACTTCCTCTTCTCCTTTTATCCTCCCACCACCCACTTCACCCACATCTCCAAGAGTCCCCCCATCATCTACCTCTACCTCCCAATCTCAAACCATACACCCCTCCAAAAGTTCCCCCATCTTCTCCCAGCCCTCCAAAATCCCAATTCACACACCCCTCTAAAAGTCCCTCTCCTACCCCAGTTTTCTCACCTCTCTACCTGTTCAGAAGACTTTTACACCTTTTCAGAGGTATACATTGTTTCCTCTTCAACACAGATGAAAGCAAGGTTCCAACATTACCAGCCCTCCACTCCCATTTGTTTCCTCTGTATTAGTTCTTCCTTTCATGCCCCATTTTATAATATAATTACTCCCTTTTACCTTTTCCTACCTAATTTTGTTTTTTTTTATCATTCCATCATACATATCATACAACTCGTTCCCAACCTTTCTTTCAAACTACCTTAATAATGCTAAGAATATTGATAACATTTTCATATACATACATATATAATATGTATATATACATATACATACATACACATATACGTACATATATAGTTTTACATTAATAACTACCTTAAAATTAGTCTTTCATGTTTTCCTTATATATCTTCTGGATCTTTTATATCAAATTTTCCAATGTGTTTTGGTCTTTTTGCTACAAGTACCTTAAAGTCTTTCAGTTCATCAAATGGTATTTTTCCCCTTTTAGGACTATATTCAACTTTGCTGGGTAAGTTATTCTTGGATGCAATCCCAGCTCTTTTGTTCTTTGAAATATAAGGTTCCAAGACCTATGGTATTTTAGAGTGGAAGCAGCTAGATCTTGTGAAATACTGATTGTATTTCTGTAGTATTTAAATTGTTTTTTTCTTGTTGCTTGCAATATTTTCTCCTTAATCTGAGAGTTTTGAAACTTGACTATGACATTCCTATAAGTTTTTCTACTGGTATATCTTTTAGGTAGTGAACAGTGGAATTTTTCTATTTCTATTTTACCTTCTTGTTCTAGAACTTCAGGGCAATTTCCCTTAATTTCTTGTAATATTGTATCCACCCTTTCTTTTAAAGTTTATTTATTTTTAGTTTTCAACATTCATTTCCATAAGTTTTAAATTTTCTTTCCCTCCCTTCCTTCCCCCCTCCCCAAGGAGGCATGCAATATGATATAGGCTCTACATATACATTCCTATTAGACATATCTTCTGGTCAAAAGAGAAACAGTTGCCCACGCTCCACTTAATGGCTATATTTTGGGCCCTCCTGGCTCAGAGTCAAGGTCAATGGTGACTGTTTCTCTCTTCACTAACAACCCTCCAGGTCTTCCCCTCCCAGTTTCATTTTTTTTTCTTTTTTCTACTTTAAGGAGCCATTCTTTGACTCACTTCATAAAGAGGTCTATTTACTGAATGGCTATTACCTCACTCCAAGTGAGAACCTGAAAAGGGCTTATCCTAAAAGGGTCAGGGTCTTCCATTTCATCCTGGACCATCTCTAGTCATCCTGATGTATATCAGGCTACTGGCCCCAGATGGCTCTGGAGGAGAAAGTGAGACTGGTGACCTTGCACAGGCCTTCCTCACTCAAGTCAAAGTCAACCACAAGTCATGTCATCATTTTCCTGATGTCATGGTCCTCTCCAAAAATGGACAAGCACAACACAAGACACATTCTCACATTAGTCTTTGGTGTATAGAAGAATTAGAAAGAATGGGAGGAACCATGGGAAAGAAAACAAAACAAACAAAAGAGAAAACAATCTGCTTCACTCTGCGTTCAGACTCCACAGTTCTTTCTCTGGATTTGGATGGCATTTCCCATCACGAGTCCTTTGGAATTGTGTCAGGTCTTTGAATTGCAGAGAAGGGCTAAGTCTATTAAAGTCAGTCATCACACACTGTGGCTGTTACTGTGTACAGTGTTCTGGCTCTGCTCACTTCACTCAGCATCAGTTCATATAAGTCTTTGCAGGTTTTTCTGGTCTGCCTGTTCATCATTTCCCATAGCACAGCAGTATTCCATTACATTCATATGCCACAACTTGTTCAGTCATTCCCCAATTGATGGGCACCCCCTCAGTTTCCAGTTCTTGGCCCCCACAAAAGAGCTGCTATAAATATTTTTGTCCATGTGGGTCCTTTTCCCATGTTTATGATCTCTTTGGGATACAGCCTTAGTAGTGGTATTGCTGTGTCAAAGATCTACTGTTTTTTTTTTAATCATAACTTTCAGGTATGACAATTCTCACGTTGTCACTCCTTTATCTGCTCTCCAGATCAGTTTTTTTAATGAGACGTTTCATATTATTTTCTATTTTTTTTGCTAGTTTTATTATTTCTTGGTGTCTTATAATGTCTTTCAGTTCCTTTCACCCAATTCTAATTTCCAAGGAGTTATTTTCTTCCTTAGGATTTTGGATCTCTGTTTCCAATTGGCTAACTTTCTTTTCATAATTTTCTTTGATGGCTTTTATTTTTTTCCTAATTTTCTCTCAAACTCTCTCATTTGATTTTTGAATGAAAGGACAAGTTTAAAGATGAAAGTAAATTTGTTATCAATGGAAGATAGCATTCCAGAAAACACAGTGAAAGGGGTCAGAAGCCTTGGAGTAGGGCATTGGGGAATTCAGGTTCAGGGGGATGAGAAAAAGGGAACAGGCATCTGAAGTTGGGGAACAGGGTTTATATGATGGCATCCTGGGGTTCAGAACTACTGGGATAGGGAGTATCTGAAGAGAGGTGTGTATATTCTAATCTTTGAGGAATGATTTCAGGTAGATTGTTATCCTCTGCAGGAGGCCATACAGTGATTATAGGGGGGAGGAAGACTAGAAAGTGAGCCAGTGTGGAGAGTAAAGAGTATGATTTGGTCTTCTCATGAAATGGAAATTCCAGGCAGGGACTCTCCAATTTTTGTGTGGAAGTTGTCTCAGAACAGTTGTCTCAAGTTGGAGTGGAGTTGTCCAGAGCATTAGGCATTAGTATATAAGTGTAAATCAATGAGGGTGGGGGACAGTATTCTCATGAGGGCAATTCAACCAGTGTGGAGTTGGAGCAGGTTAGAGAATATGTCTAGATTGCTAAAGATATGGTAAATTCAAGCAAGGATTCTCCTCCAAAGATTAAGACAACTGGAATAAAGTTGGAGCAGGGTGGAAAGTGTATTGTTAGAACTGATAAAACAGCAGATTTGGGCAAAGACTCTCCTCCCACAGGGAAGGAAACTAGAGTTGGAGGAAGTCAGGGAGTGAGTAGACTAAAGGTTTAGAGAATAAAAGATCCTACAGTGATCTATTTATTCTAAAATGGCATTATGTTTGATAGCGCCAAGTGCTACCTTAAAGCTATTATTCAGCATACAAGATTTGCACAAAGACAGTAAGGGAAGCAAGATAGATCACCTTGGTTATTGTAGTGATATTACTTAGTTAAGAAAACAACATGCTAGAGACGATTCTGAGAAGATGCTGGAGTAGGTCAGAAAATTTCAAGCTCTCAAGATTTTCCTCCACAAAAAAATAAAGTAGGACTTCTGGGCAAACATAGAACTTCAAAAACAGATAAGAGTAGGGGTAGAATAGGAGTCAGCCTAAGACAACCAGAGGAGATCTGAAGAAAAATCTCAGGATGAGATTTCCTCTCTGTGAAGAGTAAACACTTTCAGACTAGGGTACCTTGTAACAGCAGCTGGCAAGCTGTTTAAACAACAAGCAGCAAGCCCTGGGGTTAGCTGGGTTGGGAGGCTGCCTTGGCCCCAGCCATAGGAACTTTTACACCTGGGACAAGCCACTTCAAAAGCAGAGTGGACTGCATTTAAATTGATTTCCATCTAAATGTTGCTAAGATATATGAGAAGTCTCATTGCCTTTGTCTCGTACTTTTGTGTTCAATTTTTTTTTCTATTTTGACTAGAGTAACTATTATTCCAATCAAAGAATTTACAGTACACATCATCCCCAGAATCCATAAATGTGTTCCTGGCCCACTCCCTAATAGCTTTTAGTAGAAGCATTACTATTACAAAAACATGTATCTATCCACAATATTCATAAAAGAACTTGCATTTCTTTTTTTTTTTTTAAGCAATCGAGATTAAGTAACTTGCTCAAGGTTACACAGCCAGTTATTTCTGGGTGTGGTGCTAAGTATCTGAGCCCAGATTTGATTCCAGGTCATCCCAACTCTGGGGCTGGTGCTCTTACTCACTGTGCCACCTGGCCGCCCCTAAGCAATTGGGGTTAAGTAACTTGCTCAAGGTTATACAGCCAGGTGTTTCTGGGTGGGTGCTAAGTATCAGAGCCCGGATTTGATTCCAGGTTATCCCGACTCTGGGACCAGTGCTCTTACTCGCTGTGCTACCTGGCCACCCCAGAACTTGCATTTCTTTACAGAGAATTACATCTGTTGTACATTGCATTGTATGCAGTAACATATTTTACTGGTTTGGAAGAATATGATGCATACCATTTTCTATGTTTTTTTTTTACAACATTATTATTTTTTTTCGCTTAATCTACCCTGATGACGTAGATTTAATTTATTTGTTTCCCTACTTGATAACATTAGTGATTCTGATTTCATTTTTTTGTGTGTGTTTGTTTTTTTTTGTTTGTTTGTTTAATCTTTTTTTTTTTTTGCTCATGTAACATTGGTGAAGGATCTGGGTATATGACATAAAGGTGGAATAAACGTTAATTTTGTGCATTATTTGGTAATTTTTTTTTTTGTAATAGAGCTTTGCTACAAATTTATGCATTTCAGTCAAACCAGTGATCTATGTTTGTGTGATTTCCTAAACATAATTGTGGATTTTAAAAAATGTAACATCATAATTACATTCCTAACTAGATATAGTATGTCTGCTTTTGTATCTTATGCTGTATTTTAACACTTTGTATTACTTAGGTTATATTTTACTTTGGTTAAAAAATGGCTCAAATAGAAAAGCTGTCCCCTTCATATTAAGACAGTGTACAAAACTGTAAATAAAATGTGTACAGTGGGAAAAAAAACCTATGGAAGATCTGGGGAACCTCTGTTGACAAAAAATGCCAGACCCAGCTGTGCTGTGGGGAGCAGCAGGGATGAGAAGGAATCAGCACATGTTGGGCGAGTGCAGAAGCAGGGGGATGGGATACTGCCAGCTCTGGGCATGGGAGGCTGAGGTCTTGGTTTGAGTTCAAGGTCAGAGGGAAGAACTGAAGAAGATCAGAGGCCAGAGGCATCATTCCCCCATACCCAAGGACTAAAAGTGATTATAAAAACTAAATTATTACCAAAAAAGTGCACAGGCAAAGAAGAAAGAATCCAACCATAGATAGCTACTATGGGAAAGAGTAGACTGGGGTTTGTCTTCAGAGGAGGATACTGAAGCAAAGAAACCCTCTTTTACACCAAAGAGTAATGTCAAATGGACACCTGCCCCAAAAAATTCATTGAAGAACTTAACAAAGAGTTTGAAAATCAAATTTGAGAGACTGAGGAAAAACTAAAACTAAAAATAAGAATAATACAAGAAAAACAAGAAGATTATGAAAATAAAATTAACCAATTAGAAAAGGAGATCCTGAATCTTATGAAAGAAACTGACTCCTTGAAAATCAGAATTGGGCAAGGGCAAATCAGTGAAGTTATAAGAGAAGAAGAAATTTAAAAACCCACAATAAAATATAAAGAATTAAAAAATAGAAGAGAATGTGAAAAATCTTATAAGAAAAACAATGGATTTAGAGAACAGACTAAGAAGAGAAAATGTAAGAATTACTGAACTACCTGAAAGCTCTGATCAAAAAAAGAATCTTGATACAATAATATAAGAAATAATTAAAGAAAATTATCCTAAAGCATTAAAACAAGAGGGGAAAGTAGAAATAGAAAAAAAACCTACCAATCACTATGTGAAAGAGATCCTATGAGGAAAAACTCACAGGAATATTATAATCAAATCCAGAAACCCACGATCAAAGACAAAATATTACAAGCAATAAGAAAATAACAATTTACATATGGTAGTGCCACAATTAGAATCTGACAAGACCTAGCAGTGACAACACTAAAAGATTGCAGGTCTTGGAACACTATATATTGGAGAGCAAAAGAATTGAGGCTCCAGACAAAAATGCCATAGCCAGAAAAGCTAAATATAATTCTGAATGAAAAAAAAGTCATTCGTTCATCTGTCAGACTTTCAGGATTTTGTCAAAACAGCAACAATAACAACAGCAAACAAACACAAAAGCAAACTCTGAACTGAGAAGATCTGACATACAAGAGTCTAGAGAAATAGAAGGTACATACCAATTACGAAGGACTTAGTAAGGATAGAACGTTTACCTTTTATATGGAAAATGTAAAACCTACGTCTAAGATTGTTGCCAGTAATTAGGTAGCTTATAAGAAAGATTGGGGTAGACCTGACTTCAAGGAGTAAAACTGTTCCAGAACAGCTAATAGAGCAATCATCTTAAACAAATGATATGCGAGAGGAAGAGCCAGTGCAGGTGAAGGAGGTGGGGGAGAGGGCACGTTAGCTCTGGAAACCTACTTTCATGGGGAATGGCTTTAAGAGGTGGAAGTCCTTATACATCTGGAGGAGTATAAAAGTCTTCTGAACTTAGAAGGAAAGAAAGCTCTGAAGAGGATAGGTAGGGGGGAGAGTATAAAGGAGGGGTCTTCAGAGGGGAGGGTGAGGGAATGGGTTAAAAGGGGGATACAGAAGAGCATTTAGATTTAGGGGAAGGGGGGATAAAGGAGGCAGCTTCAGTGGAGAGAGAGGGAATAGGTCAAAGGGGGGCACACAAAAGGCTGTTTAGATTTAGAGGAGTGGGAGGATAAGGGAGGGATTGCTGGAGTGGGGGCAAGGTGGCAGGTAGAAGTAAAGTAGAGGAGTTAGGAGAGATAAGAAAAAAGATGCAAAAACATAAAAGCAAAGATTAGAAGTAGAATATATTAGAGAAAGTATGTGTATGTATATATATGAACACATGCATATATATACATACATACACACACACATATATCCATGCTCAATTGTAGCCTTGGGGTGGTGGGTAGGGTGGGAGGAAAAAGGAGCAAAGTAAAAAGTAAAAAGCAGAAAACAAAAGAAAACCTATGAGGAAGCAAAGACAAGGCAGACAGCTTTCAATATCAAGCACAGTATATAATATAGAGGTTTTCTTGAAATGCAAAGTTATTGTTATATATTCTGAGTCCTGTCCTATGTTCTACTGTCCACCTGCCATGCTTTTTCTTTTCTAATTTTATATTTGAGTCTATAATGTTTATTTTTCTTTGGTTATTATGTATTTAAGTTTTAGTCTTTGTCTAAAATTTAAAAAAGAAAACATCTATCTTATCCTAGAGGAAAGTAAGGGGAGATAGGATAAGAGAGGGGAAGATGAGAGACGAGAGTCCAAGTGGGGGAGGGGTGATCCGAAGCGAACACTCTCTCCGTTGGGACAGGGTCAAGGGACAGAAGAGAACACATGCAGGGCAGGATAGGGTCCAAGGTAATACAGTTAGTTGTTCACAACATGACTATTTTGGAAGTGTTTTGCATAACCATACATGTATAACTTACATCAAATTGCTTGCCTTTTCAATGAGGGTGGGTGGAGAGGGAGGAAATGAGAGAATGTGGAACTCAAAGTTTTAAAAATAAATGCTAAAAATTGTTTTTACATGCACCTGAGAAATAAGATATGCAGATAATGGGGTATAGAAATCTATCTTGCCCTACAGGAAAATAGAAGGGAAGGGGATAAGAGCAGGGGGATAGTAATAGAAGGGAATGCAGATTAGGGAAGGGGTAATCAGAGTGCATGCTGTCTTGGAGTGGGGGGAGGGGAGAGATGGGGAGAAAATTTAGAACTTAAAATCTTGTGGAAGTGAATATTGAAGACTAAAAATAAATTAATAAAAAAGAAACAATATGCTTTGTGACATATCTACAATACACTCCTCAAGATTGGACTCATCATCAAAAATATTCATCCTTATACACAGAAGAGAAAGTTATCTCTTATTTTCAGGTATGCAAGGTCCAAGAATCAGTTCCCTCCAAATCTTCATCTTTTATTTCAATAGTCACTGTCAACATACCATGTTTTAATCCCAAGAGATTATGATTGAACATAACTTCATATTCAAAGATTCTTCAACATGTTTCATAAATATGTATAGCATTTGCATGCAGGACCCATTGAATCTCTTTTTCAATTCTCTAGCCTAAGTCAGTTATTTTAATCAATTATTCTTCTGAGGAATAGGGTTAGAGCGGCTGCAGGGAAGTAGCACTCCCTTGATATGTATCGTTTTTTCCTCATATGGCTAGATCTTTAGAGGCTGAATTTTGCTTTGGACACTATTGAATGATGTATAGTTTCTAGTTTATGACTGAAGTTGCTATACTTTCCACAAATATCAAAGTTGCTCACATCCAAGTTTTTCACAGCAGATTAGACTTAGACTTTCTTTGATATAGTTATTCAGTTTGTCCTAATATTTCCATCCAATTTAGGCCCCTTTTCCAGACATAATATGCAGAAAGAGTAGAGGGACACAATTTGTAAGATACTCTGGATATGTTAGAACAAGCTTAGAATTCTTAGTATTCTTCATTATGCTTATATTCTATCCCTCCACCCCATGTTTGCCTCAGGCTGGCAGCCACAAAGCTTTCAAGCTTCCCATCTAGAACAATCATTCTCTCTTTTTTTAAATTAAGCAATCAGGGCTAAGTAACTTGCTCAAGGTTACACGGCCAGTTATTTCTGGGGGTGGTGCTAAGTATCTGAGCCCAGATTTGATCCCCAGGTCATCCCGACACTGGAGCCGGTGCTCTTAATCGCTGAGCCACCTGGCCGCCCCTAGAACAATGATTCTTAATCTGTGAATTTGTTTATGTCCATCCATCCATCTATCCATCTATTTTTTTTTTTTTGCTTTTTGGAGGGCATTTGGGGTTAAGTGACTTGCCCAAGGTCATACTGCTAGTTTTTGTGTTCAGTGTCTGAGGCCAGATTTGAACTCAGGTCCTCCTGACTCCAGGCCCAGTGCTCTATTCACTGAGTCACCTAGCTGCCCCTTATCCATCTATTTTCCAATATAGTTGTTTTCCTTCGTTATCCCATTTATATTATTTTATGCCTTAAAATACTCTGAGAATTTATCTATTGGTTTTACCTGACTCCCAAAATGGTCCATTTTACAAAAGTTTAACAATTCTTTTTCTAAGATATTAACTACTATAAATAATTAATATGAATAAATATAAATAATTATATGGCAGTGTATATAGGATGCTGGGCTGAAGTCAAGAAGTTCATCTTCCTGAATTCAAACCTGGTTTCAGACATATCCTAACTATATGACCCTGGGCAAGTTACCCCTGTTTGCCTCAGTTTCCTCATTTGTGAAAATGAGTTGGAGGAGGAAATGGCAAAGATACTCCAGTATCTTTACCAAGAAAACCCCAAAGTCATAAAGAATTGGAAATGACTGAAAAATACATTCACATATAAACATGCATATTAGTTTATATACTTTTCTTCTTTCTGACTTTATAAAAATAATTATACTTAAACACTGACTTTAAAAAAATAAGAAGCTCTTTAAAATCATTACTTTATACTAATGACAATCATGAAGTATAAGTAATTTGGAAATTATTGATCCTATTTAATGACAAAACTAGGGAGCACAGAGTATAAATGACTTGAATGTAATCATGCAATCCACAAATGAAATAGCATAGGTCTGTATGACTTTTTAAGCTCCATATTCAGGGTTCTTTCCGCTATGCAATAGTACACACTGAATTTATTTATTTAGTTAAATAAGCTAAATAAAGAGTAATATCTAAGGGCCTCAAAGGAAACACAAAGTAAATATTACTGTCATTAATCATATTAATGATAATAATACAGCTAATATTAATATAGTGCTTCAAGTTTTACAGAATACTTTATACATGTTAACTCATTTAATAATTAAACTAACAACTGTTTATTTTTAACATTACTTTTGAAGTACATGAAACACACATAGTTATTCTTTTAATATCTTAGTTACCTGAAATGTAACATGGGTCTAATACTACCTACACTTCCTACTCCATAAGGTTTTTGTGAGGAAAGCACTTTGTCAAGTTTCAGGTGTTAAATAATGATGAATTATTATGATTGTAACTATAATCTCTTGAATTTGTTGAATAAATAAATGGTTCTGTTAAGAAGGTAATTCAAACATGGCAAATTCTAGACAGTGAAGCTTGGCTGATTTGGGTCCTTCATTAATGAAAAAAAAAAGACAATCTGGTCTTTAACAAAGATAACTGATAGACACATGGGGTTTACTACTTACTATGTGCTAGCTACATCATCTTTGAGAATAAAATACAATTTATTTTTGGTGTTATGAAGATAGCATTGTATCTCTGCTAAAGATTAGAATCTTGAGAGAGAGATTATTTTGAAAATTTACTCATTAGACTTCTGTTTGTATATGTTTCATTCAGTTCTTAGTATCTCTGAGCATGAACTCTTTGCTCTTGCCTTAATAAGCCCATTAAAAAGTCAGTGCTTAAATGTGAGTACATTTTTAGAAAATCTGGCATTCCTTGAAAGCAGAGCTGTGTTGGTAAATGACTAACAATTGTGTCTCTGAAAAAATGGTATACGTGATACAAAAGTTCAATTGGCATTCTTAACATTCTCTCTAGCATTCTAAGTGTAGACAATAAACAAAGCAATAAAATCATGCCATATTCTTTTTTTAGCACTTGCTGGTGTCTAAGGTACAAATGTTCCCTCTGAAAATTTAACACCAGCTCTCCCTAACCAGTACGAGTTGTCCTCGACAAACCCCTGCTTGAAAGTCTTATTCCATATAATTACAGTTGTCAAGTTAATTATAACTAACCTTTATAGAATGTTTAAAAGTTTATAAATTGCTTTCTTCACAACAATTTTGTGAGGTAAAGAGTAGAAATATAATTATCCCTTTTTGCATGTTAAAAAACTGAGGCACTGAGGGACTAAATTACTTGTCTAAATTCACATAACTAGAAAACATTGGATCTGGGACGTGAAACATCCATTTGTCACTTGATTCTGTGTCATTACTGCAGATTTGCTACTTGGCCAACTCCTATTGTGAGCTTGTTGAGGGCAAGGACAATGTATATATATATATTTGCCTCTCTTCATACAACTAGCTCTTAGTGCTGTGCTTCCGACTCATACCAGTCTCTTAATAAGTGTTTGTTGTTGGGCTGACCTTGTAAATGTCCCCAAATGACTGAACTTCCATTACTTTGCCTTAGGAACTATTCTTTTCTTTTTTCATTTCATTATCTGTCCTGCCTATGACCATCTCATCATCCCATAGTGTGGATTAATTTTTTTTTTTTGATCCTGAAAAGTAAATCTCTGGATACATTGATGAAATACATTGAATACATTGACAAAACACATTCCTACATTGGCTGCTTTAGAAAATATGTGTCTCTTACTGCATTTGAAATTCATCATTTTTCTGATGGGATATGAATAGAACATTCCATCTTCCTTCTTTTGGACTCATGATTTATAATTTCATTGATTAGAGTTCTAAAGTTAGTGTTTTTTCCTCCTTTATAATACTGCTATTTTTTCAGTCATTTCGCTCATGTTCAGCTCTTTATGACCCCATTTGGAGTTTCCTTTTTACTAGAATACTTTACTATTTCCTTCTCCAGCTCCTTTTTACAGATGAGGAATTGAGGCAAACAGGGTTAAATGACATGCCTAGGTTACATAGCTAGTAAGTGTCTGGAGCCGGATTTGAACTCAGGCAGATGAATCTTCCTGAGTTTGGAACCAGCACTCTGTCCACTGCACTACCTAGTTGCCTCGTTCTCCCTGTCCTTCTTGCTTGGTTTCTTCATCTGTTTATAAAGATTTCCCCAGTTTCTTCTGAAATGGTCCATTGTATCATTTCTTATGGCATGATAATCTTCATGACAGTGTATTTTTCATATAGTTGCTGATAGATTTGATTTCTTCTTTTGAAAACTGTTTATTCAAATTCTTTCACCAATTTATTAGGGAGTGTCTTTTAGTTTTGTATAATTTTGATCCATTCTGCTATACTTTTTAATTTTATGAGTACGTCCATCCTATTAACATTCAAAGTTTTAATTATATATATATATGGTATATTTCCTTTTCTTCTGTCCTTTTGACTTTCTTTAGCCTTACCCCTCTATTAACAATAAGAACAAGATTGTACAAGAGATAGTTGTTTGCCTAACACTTGTGATCTTATAAGTAATAGCTTGTTTCCTCAGTGTTGGAGCTCTTTTCTTTCCCCTTCCTTGATCCTAGCTATTTTTACTTTTTTCCTTTCCTTTTAATCCTGCCTCACATTCCTCCTTCTAATATTTTAGTTTGTTTGGCTTCTATTTGCTTACCTGCCCTACACCTCCCACTTAGACCCTTCTCCCTTGTCCTTATGCCTTCCTATTTCTCTTTCAAATATAATGAATAATTTTATCAAAATTTGTGTGTGAGTGTGTGCATGTGTGTGTGCACATATAATTGTATACAATCTTCCTTTTCTGCTTTGGATAAAAGTGAGGTTTATGGTATGTCCATTTCCTCCATCACTATATATTCATTTTTTAAAAGCAATTGGGGTTAAATGACTTGCTCAAGGCTACACAGCCAGTTATTTCTGGGTGGAGTGCTAAGTATCTGAGCCCAGATTCAATCCCAGGTCATCCCAACACTGGGGCCAATGCTCTTACTCGCTGAGCCACCTGGCTGCCCCTAAGCAATTGGGGTTAAGTAACTTGCTCAAGGTTACACGGCCAGGTGTTTCTGGGTGCGTGCTAAGTGTCTGAGCCTGGATTCGATCCCCAGGTCATCCTGACACTGGGGCCGGTGTTCTTACTCACCGTGCTACCTGGTCACCCCTATATATTCATTTTTATGAATATATAATCTCATGCATATATAGTCACCTTTAAAGGCAATAGTGATTTCCTTTTTTCTTCCTCCTTTAATTCTTAGTGTGATACCCATAACTTACCCATTTTTTTCTAAGATCATTAAAACAGATTAAAACCATTTATAGATCCTCTATCATTTTTATCTTTCTCTCTGGCCCTTAAAGTTATTAGGATTCTCAGAAGATATTTATTTCTTATACCCCTATTAACATGTAAACAATTCACACCCACATATTCCATTTTAATTGAACAAATATGTGTGCCTTTTAATCTTTCTCTTATTATCTGTATTTCCATTTAAAAGGTTTACTCAGTT
The DNA here is from genome assembly GCF_028583685.1 of Petaurus breviceps papuanus. Classification (NCBI taxonomy): domain Eukaryota; kingdom Metazoa; phylum Chordata; class Mammalia; order Diprotodontia; family Petauridae; genus Petaurus; species Petaurus breviceps. The sequence continues at coordinate 6,270,003 of NW_027186304.1, read as the reverse complement.
CTAGAATATCATCAGGCATACTTGGAAGAACTACTGCTTACAACCTCCATTTTTTCCCCCTTTAGGAGTATACTTATTTTTGTCATATAGGTTATATTGGGTTTTAAGCATTTTTTCCTTTCATTTCTCATGTTGATTCTAGGCTCTTCTTTTCTTTATGCTGGCAGTTATTGTCTTGTGTGATCATTATTTTTGTTTCTTGTTACCTGAGCTGTTTATTTTTAGCTACTTATATATTTTTGTTGACATGGCAGTTCTGGATTGTATCTATAATATTCCTGGGAATTTTCATTTTGGTGTTTCCAGAGTTGATTGGTTGATTCTTTCTTTTTTCACCTTACCCTTTGATTCTATGATTTCTGGTAGGTTTTCTTTCATAATTTCTAAAAATATAGTATCCATTTAAAATATTACAGTTTTCAGATAGTTTGGATATTCTTAGGAAACATTTCAGCCTATTTTCCTGGTCAGTTGTTTTTTATATTAAATGGTATAGTTTTTGTCTTTTCAAAAATATTTTGCTTTTAGTAATTCTTATTCTCTTAACAACTCATTTTTCTTCTTTCTGGCCCATTATATATATATAGGCGTTAAGTGTCTGAGGCTGGAACCGAACTCTGGTTCTCCTGACTCTGGGGTCGGCACTCTACTCACTGCACCACCTAGCCACCCCTCCATTATATATTTTCAGGGCATTTAGTCCTTGTTTGAAATTTTTCCTCCTTTGATGTAAAGTGACAGTTTTCATTGTTATTTTTTTCACTCCAGTTTTCCACTCTGGATTTCTTGGTTCATTTCTTCCGGGTATGCCTATATCCCCTTTGGTCAGGATATTTTACATTTTCTCTGAAGCTTTATATTGACTTATGTTGAGGTTCCTATCCTCCTCACAGTTCATTACCTGAGCATCTGACAAACAAAAGCACTTCATCATATATCTACTTTTCCTTGGTTTGTTCATCAAATGCATTTCAAAATTTAGTTAGGGGTCCAAGAGGAGCACTACACTTGGGTCTACAAGTTTAGCAGCTGAAAAGTGTGGTCAGGAACTGCCTGGTTCTGAGTTTAGGGCCCTAGATTAGGTCTTACTTTCAAGGAACTCACAGGCTGCTTGTTGCTGAGCTTTGCCTTGTGTCTTAGCACAGGGCTCTGGCACCTTCCCTACCCCCACCCCAACCACAAATAAGTTCTGTTTTGGTCCTTCCTCCCAGGGAAGTCTGCTAGGCATGGGGCCTTCTTCTGTGCCAGGTTCCCAATTCATGCTTTAGGGACCACTCAGTCTATATTTTATTTAGGGTATTTCTCCCCCAGTTAGGCTTGGGCCACTGGTGGCATAGAGGACCTTCACAGAATGCCCTAAAGTTTTACCATTTTCTGGGCCCCTATAGCCACAGTATTTGGGGAGACGTGCATATTTTAAGCACCTGTTTGCATCTGGCCTATAGCTGGGTAGGCACAGAGAATACAAAAAATAAAAGAAACAATACCTTCCTTTCAGAAACCCATGTTCTAAAGAGGGATACAATACACATATATAGAGATATGCTATTAAAAATATTGCTCATCTTAACATGTAGTTCCTTAATTCCTGTGAGATGATAATAATTTAAAAAATGAAGATGAATTTTAGGGAATCACAGGAGAATTCTAAACAAATTGGCAAAACTGCTGATTGGAAGCTCCTTCGTATGTTGACAAAATCCTTTTGTTCGTGAATCATTTTAAAATTATAGTAAGCTATATTATTTTTCAAGAATTCTTAAATTTTTAATCATTAATATCAGTTACCAAGTGGTTTGGATTAGATATGCCAGCTCCATTTTAAACTGAATTTCATTATCAAAGTAGCATCATAAAAGTATAGGTCATACACTTTGGGCGACTCTAGGGTATAGAAATGAAAGCGGAAGAGCTCTTTGGTTGGAAGCAAGATTTCATGGAAATCAGATGACCTGGGTTCTGATTTCAGCTCTTCTAGTAATATGTTATGTGACTGTGGGTGAATCACTCGACTGCCCTAGATTTTGGTTTCCTCACATGTAAAATGAGGTGATTGAGCTGAATGGTTTTTTAGGTTCCCTACTAGATGTTTGTCTCTTTTGAACATTGCCATATTGATTTGATGATAATTTATACCATTTCCCAAACATGACTAGTATAAAACTTGATCATTAATTTTTTAAATTCTAAATTTCTGCTATTTCTTTTCAAAGATATCTTATTCTAGGGGTACAATCCATTTTTTTTGAGAGTGGCTTATAATTCTCTTGAATTATTTTTCAACAGTAAGGCAAACATTTTCAATTGGACAGGTTATAGCGTGTCTTTCTGTTGAGTCCAAAGGAAGTTGGGCTCAGGTTTTGTTCCATTTATAGATACATATACTTTCCAGGCATATTTGCATTTTAACCAAATCAGAGAAATCAAACTAAAGGCATAGATTCATAAAATAGAATTTCAGGCAAGCGAGCAGGTGGGGAGACATAGTTTTAAAAAATAGGGTAGAGAAAGTGTTTTCAGTGGAGCTAAATTCACACTGCAGCAGTGGTAGGCTTCCTGCTCCCTGCCCAGTCAATGCTTTCCCTTCTAAGATTACCTTATATCTGTTTTATATGGGTTTGTTATACTCACATATTATGTATAGCTAATTATATGTGCGTATTGTATTCACCTTTAGAATGTAAGTTCCTTAAGGGAAGGTATTTCTTTTGTTTTTGCATTCTAAATGCCTACCTAGTTCAGGCCTGATGCAAAGATGTACTTAATAAATGCATGCCTGCTTGATTAATTTGTAAGATGAACCAGTTTTATCAGACCAGCTGTCAGTCCTTTGTGCAAAATATAAGTAAGAAAAATACACATGGTCCATAGTGTTAAAATGAAGTGAAGTGAGCATTAGTTTTACAAGGCCCTTTAAAACTACATCAGCAAGAAAAAATAGTCAACATATGAAGAAGCTTCCAATCAGCAGTTTTGCCAATTGCTTTAGAATTCTCATGTGATGCCCTGAAATTCATCTTGTTTTATTTTTTTGGATTGCTTTCTCACAGGAATAAGGAACCACATGTTGGGATGAGTAATATTTTTAATAAACAGTGATTTTAGGCTCAAGTCAAAATTGCAAATAGGAGAAAGACAATAATAGAAATCTCCTGTCTAATGTCTGCTCTTAGTTTTTTAATTTTTGTTGTTGTCATGCTCATTAGGCTTTGATTATATGAGTCCGTGTCTTTTTAAAATGAGTGTTTTAATAATATTTAAATGTATTTTCTACTTACGGACCAAGTCAGAGTCATGCCTGTTAGGGAATGAGTAAGGATAATTCTTTGTTGCCTATCAAACTAAATGGAAAATAATCAAATCAAAATATTGAAAGCATCAATAATAGATTCCGGTGGGAAATTATTTTCAATGTTTATAGAAATTATGGAGAAAACACACTGGAATTTTTTGGAGTCACTTAAAATGGTTCTGGAGTCACCACAGGCATCACACAAATCCTGACTCATCCTTCTTCCTATAGATTTCTTAAAAAAAGCGGATTGAAATCTTCCAGTTGACGTGTTCCAGTAATACATGCTTAAGAGGCCACACTATTCTTTTCATGGTATCCTTGTTGTACATGGTGCATTCTGAAATTACAGATACTTATACATTTGAGTCAAACTGTGAAAAAGCCCTAGGCATGCCAGGGCTGGCTGAAAGTCAAAGACTTTTTTTTCACTGTGAGTAAAGGTAAAAGGCAGAATTGCTCCTAAATAGAGCAGGATAGGTTTTTTTTTTTTTTTTAACTAGACTCATTCAAGAACTGCTTTACCATTTTGATTGAGATTATTTTTTTCAAGCTGGGAATTCCCTTGTTTTGGAGGACTTGCTTGTATTCGAAGACGACTCATGCAGAGTTTCTAAAAAAATGACTTTAGTTTCTGAACAAGTCAGTCTGTCACAGGGATACAACACAGTTGGATGAAAGCAGCAGGTACAGACCTCTTTTTCTTGTTCTTATAGTGGATAATGATTGGCTAAGCTTGGACTTCCAACAATGCCCTTTATCTACCAGATTCTGGATAGCTCTGTTGGGTGAATGAAAGGGTTTCGAGGAATCTATTTTAAGACAAATATATTCTACCTTTAAACTAAGTTCAAATTGGTAAAATATCAGGGTAGATAATTTTCCACTTTAGAACTGTTTCAGTTTTAGTCTACCAAATTTCTTTGCATCATAATGATAACTCAAATAAGATTTTTAAATTAAATTAAAAATTTTTAAATTTTTTCTTTTTTATTTTTCCATTTATATCATTCATTTCCACAAGATTTTGAGTTACAAATTTTCTCCCCATTTTTCCCTACTCACCACCCCAAAACAGTGAATCCCACTGAAAACAGATCCCCAATCTGTTCTCTCCCATATCTTCCTCCATTTTCCCTCAACTTCCCAGTAGGGTACAGTGGATCTCTATGCCCAGTGCCTGTATATCTCATTTCCCAGCTACATGTAAAATAATAATAAAAAAATATTTTTTTAAACATTTGATTTTAAAACTTTGAATTCCAAATTCTTTCCCTTCCTCCCTTGTCACCCACCCTCACTGGGAAGATAAGCAGTTCAATATAGGTTGTATATGTGTAGCTATGCAAAGCATTTCCATAGTGGATATATTGTGAAAGACTGAATATATTTCACTCCATCCTATCCCACCCACCACTTATTCTATTCTCTACTTTGATCCAGTCCCTTTTCAAAAGTGGGTGCTTCCAACTTCCCTCTCCCCCCAGCTTGCCCTCCCTTTCATTATCCCATCTCCAATCCCCTTCTCCCCTACTCTCCTGTAGGGTGAGATACCCTTTTTAGTGTGTATATCATTCCCTGCCCAAGCCAAATTCAATGAGAATAAGGTTGACTCATTCCCTTTGGCCTTCCTGTTCTTCCCTTCCATTGTAACAGTTTTCTCTTGCGTCTTCTATATGAGATGGTTTACCCCATTCTGTCTCTCCCCATTGTCTCTCATTAATATTCCCCTCTCACCTCTTATTTTCACCTTTTAAGTATCATCCCTTCCTATTCAATTGGTCCTATGGGCTCTGTCTATGTATACGTGCACACACACACATACACACTCACATATGTATTCATATGCCCATATACCCTCCTATATATATATATGTGTATATATATCTATATATACATTTCTGTTCCCTTCAACTATTCTCATGCTGAGAAAAGTTCCATAAGTTACAATTATTGTTTTTCCATGTAGGAATGCAAATAGTTCAACTTTGATAATCTCCTTATGATTTCTTTTCCCTGTTTACCTTCTCCTGCTTCTCTTGCTTCTTGTATCTGAATGTCAAATTTTCTATTCAACTCTGGTTTTTTCATCAAGAATGCTTGAAAGTCCTCTATTCCACTGAGTGACCATATTTTTCCCTGAAACATGATACTCAGTTTTGCTGGGTAGGTGATTCTTGGTTTTAATCCCAGCTCCTTTGACCTCCAGAATATCATATTGCAAGACCTTTGATCCCTCAGTGTAGAAAATGCCAGATCCTGTGTTATCCTGATTTTGTTTCCACGATATTCAAATTGTTTCTTCCTGGCTGCTTGTAATATTTTCTCCTTGATCTGGGTACTCCAGAACCTGGCTCTAATATTCCTAGGAGTTTTCTTTTTGGGATCTTTTTCAGGAGGTGATCAGTGGATTCTTTCAACCTCTATTTTGCCTTCTGGTTCTAAAACATCAGGGCAATCTTCCTTGAGAATTTATTGAAGGATGATTTCTAGGTTCTTTTTTTGATCATGGCTTTCAGGTAGTCCAATCAATTTTACATTATCTCTCCTGGATCTATTTTCCAGGTCAGTGGTTTTTCCAATGAGATATTTCACATTGCCTTCTATTGTTTTCATTTGTTTGGATATGTTTAATAGTATCTTGATTTCTCATAAAGTTACTAGCTTCCATTTGCTCCAGTCTAATTCTGAAGGAACGATTCTCTTCAGTGAGCTTTTGATATTCTTTTCCCATCTGGCAAATTTGGCTTTTTAAGGCATTCTTCTCCTCATTGCCTTTTTGAGCCTCTTTTGCCATCTGGGTTAGTCTATTTTTTAAGGTGTTATTTTTCCTCAGGTTGTTGACTCTCATTTCATAATTTTCTTGCATCATTCTCATTTCTCTTCCCAATTTTTCCTCCACTTCTCTTATTTGGTTTTCAAAATCCTTTTAAAGCTTCTCTATGGCCTGTAAAGCTTATTCTTTTTTTCGAAGCTTTTGGTGCAGGAGTTCTGACTTTCACTGTCTTCCTCCTGTTCCATGCTTTCTTTGATCCTTTTTGTCCCCCAAATAGGAGTCTAATGTTAGATTCCTTTGATTTTGCTTGCTCATGTTGCCACTCAGTTACTTGACTTTTGAGCCATTTGCCACAGTAGAACTCTGCTACCAGAGGGGGGAGCTTTATCCCAATCACTGGGGTTTTCTCAGTTGCTGGAAGTATTAGTTGGGTGCCCTCTCTGGCAAATTGGATCATGTACCCCAGGACCTCCACCCTAAACAGAAATCCAGATCCAAGCAGGTTAAAGCAAGAGTGATTACCCCTCAGACTGGTTGCTTGGTCCCCCTACAATCTGCAGGCCTGGGGCTCTGAAGCAGCCACGTGGTGGTGGCTGCACGGTGGAGCCTCAACTGCTTCTTTTCCTGGCGGCAAAGGCTGAACCACAGCCCCAAATTCCCTGTTCCCACAAAGTCTACACTGTCTTTGGCATCTATGGGTTGATAATTCTGGAAATTGCCATAGCTTCTTGTGATCTGAAGTCCCTCCAGCTGGTGGCTGGTCAGGTCACCTTGAGGCTCAAATCTATGGCACGAGGGTGGCTGGGCTCCCAGCCTGCTGTGCTGGCCCCTTTCTTCTGGCCTGCTGGGCTGTCTTCAGTGGGAGGTTAGCTTCTCTCTGTCATTTTGTAGGTTCTGTACCCCTAAAGTTTGTCTAGAGTAATTTTTTACATGAATTGGAGGAGGTGGAAGTCCTGTTTCTACTCTGCCATCTTGATTCTGCCCCCTTAAATAAGATTTTAAACATATGAAATATGTTCCGTAGCAACCTTGTAAGGAAAGTAGTGCAAACATCATCTTTCTTTATAGAGAGGAAATAGAGTTTGGATGTTAAGTGACTGAGATGGGGTGACAAGAAAATATTAGAATCTCTGATCTTCATACTTTAAGATCTGGATTCTCAATGGTACTACACTGTTTCTCATTATTTCCTTAGGGCTTGACTTGCTTCTGTGAGAGTTAGAGAGCTTCCCTTTTCAGCCATTACTGGATTTGGATAGTTACAAAAATAAAGGCAGATAGGCTTTTGTAGATAGGGGATAGGGAGAATTAGAATCGGTACTCCTTATGCTACAGACAGTCGTTACTTTCCTCATCAACCAAAAGTGAGACAAAAGAAACCATTCCAGGGAGGAAATGAGAGGTTGCTGCCTGTTGTAGGTCTGCCTGGTATTTGTTGTGGTTACTATCATGTAGCAGTGACACAAATAGAAGTAATTTTGGAGATTATCTAGTATAATCCCCTTTTATAGATAAGGAAACTGAGGCCCATGGAAGCAAAATAATTTATTTATGATGACTTATGTATTTAGTGACATAATCGCAAGTAAAACTTGAGTCTTTTTACTCCCCGTGGAGACTTCCCACTCTGAGATTCTGGGAATCATGGACATCGTGTGACTATACTGGGAGCAGCTTCAAATTGATAATTCTTGCTTTCCTCATTTTAAGCTTACTTTATTAGAGCAAATATAATTGTAGGGATAAAATTATTAAAAGAGAAATAGGTTAAAATGCCCAACCTAAGTAAATTTTTCCTTTTTTAAAAGCAAAAGGAGAAGTCTATTTTGTGGGTGTTGACTGAAGTCAGAACTAAAAGTTTAAGTCATGGAAAAATCAACATCACTTTCTCAATTAGTTTTCATTTCCTAGTCTACTTTGTCATTTGTTTGTCAACCTGAGAGTTTTTGTTGAACCAATTCCTGGGGGTTGTTTTTGTAATATGTCCTTCACACAACATAGGTGGTTTTGTTTATTTCTCAACAATTTTCTCTAATATGCAGTTTCCCGCATTATCACGAAAAATCTGCCTATAAGCTTCTCTGTACTGAGGGCACACTTTGAATTAAGGATTCAAAACATAGCAATAATCTATTCTTGAAGTTCTTAATACACTTTGCACCAGGGGGACACTATTTTGATAGGGACATCATGCTGGTTTTGTTTTCCAAGTGTTTTGAACTCAGGAAAAAAATTAAGTTTTCAAATAAAAGTGGCTATTGACTGCTGTTTGCATTTGAACACGTTTTGCCAAAAGTTAACAAGTTCTATGATAGATTTAGCATATTTTTTCACATAACAAATGCTCAGTATCAAGACTTACATGAGAGTGAGGATAAATCTATAAAGGCAAAGCAAAGTACAATGGTGAGTTGTTATCTGTCATAATAAAGACTTCTGGAAATTCCGGAAGGACCATCTGATAGCTCAGGGCTGTATTTAAAAGATAACTCCACTGACAATGTGCTCACTCAGTGTGGATGGAAAGACCAGTGAAGTAACAGTGATCTCATCTACTTTGTTGAGTTTTTTTCCTTTGCTTAGAGACTAAAACTGCTGATTGAACAGTACCTTGATGTTTGTAACTCTCCTAGACTCCTGTTCATTTCAGAATCATTGCTCAAATGGAGCGACCACCTTCCTTACAGCTGTCCATCTGGTTAGCCTGTCTGCTGTAGTACCTTTCCAATTGTCTTCAGCTGTGGCACGCTGTTTGTGCTTCAGTTGAGTCCTCTTTTTCATTTTAGCTTACTACACAAATACTTGGGTGCCCAGCTGTCATCCTTTCTTTGCACATGTCCACCCCAGTAGAGCTGTGCCTTGATGAGCATCACTTCAATGATGGCACATTGGCTCCTTTCCAGGCCTGTATTGTGCATAATCTTGTCCTGCCACTCAATGTTCAGTAGGACACTGAGGAAAAACCTCAAGTCAGACATAAAGTCTAGGGAAATTCCAGTTCTCCCAGCTGCAAGAGGGAGTACCCCTGGTTTTTAGCCTAAAGTCTGATCCCATACTTTTGTCAGATTTGGTCAGGCTTCTGAAGGACACATTGGCCTTCTTGATTTAGTTCATCACTTCTTCTTGAAGTAGTATAATAATATGTAGGACTGTTATTTCAGTTCTGTTTTGCATTTAAAATATTTATCTGTGTGTGAAGAGAGTATCCATGGTTTAGGCTTTTATAGGATCTTGGCCTTCTTCAGGTTTGTCAGGACTGATCTAACTCTTCAGAGCAGGAAATAATGAATCACCTGTCTCTTAGATTACTTCATGCAAATACATGATCTGCATTGGAGCATGAAATGTACTAAGAGGCAGGATTCAGACTGGAGGAGGGATCTGGCACATATTGTATAGATGGACAATAGGAAAGTAAGAGGAAGCAAATGCCAGAAACTTGATTTAATTTAATTCAGTTCAACAAATATTCAGGCAGGGAATCAGAATCAGGATTTCAAAGAGGGTTTGTGAAGGTAGAGTTAAATGCCTAGAAAGGCAAAAAAGTTAGAGAGGGATGAGGGAATAACAACATGATCATAATTATTCAGAGCTGGATGGCAAATCAGACACTATCTAGTCCAATTCCTTAACTTTACAAATGAAGAAACAGGGGTCCAGGGAGGTAAAATGATTTGCTTTAGGTTACCTAGATAGTGAACATCCGTGGTACAATTTGAACCCAGATCCTCTCATGTGAAGACCTATGATGATTCCACTGCACTGAGAGAAGCATTTGTGAACTGAATGATGATTTATAATTTTGAGGAAGAGGGAATTTCTCTTTTCCCAGATTTTATGCTCACTGAATGGGAAGATTTACTCATTATAGCAGAAACAAGAAAATAGGAATTTGTATAGTATATGTTCTTTAAGAACACATTCATTCTCATTTAGCAATTCTTAGTTGACTAGATTAATGACTTTTCGAATACGCCTAAAATCTACAAGTTGCTTAAATGAAGGAACTTTTGTTTTTCTTTTGTCTTTGCATCTCTGAATTACTACTGCAGTACACTGCACAGAGTAGGTTTTTAAGCTGTAAATATTTATTAAGATTAATTGAATTAATAAATTCTGTGATATCTGAAAATTCATTCTCTATATGGGTCGTCACTTGAAGAATTCTTAAATATGTTATTTCCTGGAACATCCACCTCTTGTGGCTCTGACAGCTATAGTGATATCTTTGCTATCTCAATAAAATCCTCTTTATATCTGTACTCAGATTGAAATGATGTTTGCTACAGACAGTTGCTATGAAAGCATGGATAGATATGTTCATGCACATAATCTTCAGGGTCATAATTTCATCTCAGTCTTAGTGTTGGATCTCTTCATCAGGAAAATCTTTTGACAAAGCTGATCACTATGGGGTGGCTAGGTGGCGCAGTGAATAGAGCACTGGCCCTGGAGTCAGGAGGACCTGACGGCCTCAAACACAACACAAAACTCGCTGTGTGACCTTGGGAAAGTCACTTAACCCCACTTGCCCTGCCTTCCCCCCTCCAAAAAGCAAAAAAAAAAAAACACAAACGATTTGGGGCAGCCAGGTAGCACAGCGAGTAAGAGCACCGGCTCCAGTGTCGGGATGACCTGGGGATCAAATCCGGGCTCAGGCACTCAGCACCACACCCAGAAATAACTGGCCGTGTAACCTTGAGCAAGTTACTTAACCCTGATTGCTTTAAAAAAAAACTGATCATTATGAAGAAGGTAGAGAAGATGTAGTCTGTGCAAGGGGTAGGCCTACACATAGCAAAAAACCACTTTTATTGGACGTTCAGAAATGAGAGTTGCCATGGTTTTGTTATTTAACCAATCAGTCAATCAGAAATTATTAAGAACTCTTTATGTTCCAGACACTGTGCTTGGTTTCTAGGGATGCGAAGGCAAAAGTGAAACAGTTCCTGCCTTCAGAGAGCATTAGATTCTATTGAAGAGAGATAGCATGCCTACTTCTGAGTATATATAATATGAGTTCCAGGTAATTTTAGCTGGGAGAAACACTAGCATCTGGAGAATAAGGTTGGGCCTCATGTAGGAGGTGACAGTTGGGGTATAAGTACAGGGGACAGTCTGTGCAAAGACATAGAGATTGGAGAGAATGTATGTAAGAAGCAATAAGAACAGTTTAACTAAAATGTCGAATAAAAGGAATGATGTATAATAAAACTGGGAAGGCCAATGGAAGCTAGATTGTGAATGGAGACTTGTGAATTGGTATTTCAATGGTATTGAAATACCAAACAGAGAAATTCTTGAATTAATAAGGAGTCATTGGAGGTTATTGAGTAGGACAGTGATAAGAACTTTGCATTATTAATATCATTTCAGCATTTATGTTAAGGTTAGATTAGAGAGTAGAGAGAAATAAGATAGGAGGATCATTTTGGAAGCCATTTCAATAGTCTAGGTGAATGGTGATGAGGGTCTGAAATAGAGTAGGGTCCTGTGTTTAGAGAGATGGGGATGGAGGTGGTCTCTTAGAAAGTCTAGGAAACTGATTGGATACAGGAAAGGATGGGAAAGTAAGGAGTCAAAGATGACAATTCAGTGAAGTGATTCATATGTTGACAAAGCAATCAGGAAGAGCTGCCCGTCTTTTTAGGGTGAAGCTGTTTGATGATGATGATGATGTGATAATATTTCTGTTGCACTTTAAGGTGTATGAACTGCTTAACATACATCATTTGATCCTCACAACAACTCTGTGAGATAAGTGCTCTTATACCCATTTTATACATGGGGAATCTGAGGACAAGAGAAGCTAAGTAATTTGTCCAGGTTCACACCACTACTTAATTCCTGAAGCAGGTTTTGACTTCAAACCTAGTGCTTTATCCATCAGACCATTAAACTGCCTGGGTCTAAGCCCCAGGTTAACTAACCCCCCCACCCCCCAAGCTTATCTTTATCCTATATGTATTTAGTATTTGTATAATAAAGCATTTTTCAATGAATTTATGGACACAGGAGCACTTTTTAAAATGAATTTGTCTACCTTTCTGTGATGTTTTATGGAACTTTTGGGGCTGAAATCTCATGAGAAATGTGCTTAGTCAAAGGAGATTTTTGTCATAAGGCCAGGAAATAAAGAAGGAGGAATATAAAAAGCTGGATGGATTCAAGTTGAAGAAGGGCTGACCACTCTCAGCAAGTCTGGTGTTTTCCTAAGATTTGTGGAATGAGGAGAGGAGTTTTTATAGTGCTAAGAGTAAGGAGCAGAATTTTAGCAATGCTGTCATGGAGTCCAGTCTACTAATTGGAAATGATTGCATTGCTTTGGAGCCTGGAGCAAAAGGGAATGTTGGAGTCTTCCCCTGCATAGAAGAAAGAGTCAATGACTGGTATAGAAGCAAGAGCTATGGAACTGATTGCTACTGGGACCCAGCAGAGGGGAGAAGAGGGAGAATGCCTTCTGCTGTGACTCAAACAATTCCAGGCAGCAGAATTTACAGCTGTAAATCTTCCCATTCCTCAGTCAGGGGCCATTTGTAGACTTTGTAATATTATTCTTTCCACAGAACATGAATTTTTTGCAAGTTGTTCCTTTATAATCAATTCAGGAATCTACAGGAGATTTTGGGTATGGAGGTTAAGAATGATTCTATTGTTTGGTTTTCCCAGTTATTTATTTTTTGTTTTATCCTAATTAAACATTTTGCTAATTAATTTTTGAGTCCTGCTTGGTCTAGTGGTCATGAATATACTGAAATGACACACATGATAAATATCAATCCTAACACTGAACACGAGTAGTTGTGAGTTTTGTGTTGTGTTATACCTATTATACTACTATTTGGAAACATGCCACCTTTTTATGATATTATATTTATAGAAACTGTGTTAAAGATAGATTGTCATAAAGCAGGTCATGTTATCTCATAGCATCAATAAGTGAGGGTGGCAAGTTACAGTGGGAAGAACACTGGACTTTGACAAAGGCAAAGCACAGATTAAAATCTTGCCCCTGCCATTTACTAGCTGTAAAGCCCCTTAACCTCTCTGAGATGCAGTTCTTCATGTGTAAAATAAGGATAATGATTAGTGTGCCTACCACATCAAGCCATTGAACTGCCCAAATGAGATATAGTCAGAATGAATGGGTAGATGACATGTTGGAAAAATACTTCTAGTGCTCCACTTCCTGCCATGAAGAAAACTGAACTGTAAGTTTTCCATTACTGAATTCTATTTTTCATAACTCTACATGTACCTGCATGTAGGACATATACTTTTTCTCAAACTGCAAGTTTTGCGCTTCAAAAAATTTATTCCCTGATTTTCAGTGACACCACTTCCTTTTGAGATCACTCCCTTTCACAGTAGGAGCACACCGAAGCACATGTGGAGAACATATTCAATACCTATGAGTGTGTTATTCACAGACCATAGAGCCTTTTAACCAAGTGGAGTTGTCAACTTGAAATGTGGGCTTTGAACTACCCTCTTGAAAATTAGGATAATTTGGATCTGATCATTCTTGGTAAGTCAAGCAAAGATCTCATTGACTTCTGGGCTAAAAAATCCTTTTCTCATATTGACCTGTTATTCCATTGTTTGTTTTGCTGGTCCATATTGACTCATCACCACTCACTTATCCTATGATCATTTTAAACAGTGACAAACTTCCAGGAATTGCATGGTTGGGGAGTGTTGGACTCCCAGTATGGTAGAGGCAAGTGATCCCTTAATCCCTTGACAGTTTTAAGGCCTACTGATTGAATATGGGAACACTCTTGAACTTGCAAATATTCTTTTTACTTAAGTCCCATCTTAAAGGTTGGGGGAAATCCCTAGGAACAGGGATGATTTATTGGTGTCACACTTGCCACTTCTCCAGAGCATTTCTGTAAGTACAAGCCAACGTATCTACTGTGTGAACATAAGATCAGACACTAAGCAATAACATTATGAGCAATCATTTATCACATAATGTCCATAATCCTCCCCAAGAATTATGTTCCTGGTTATCTCTGACTCCTCTGTATATTGGACATTGTCTAAACTCTGTTCCTGGTTCCCAGTCCTCACTTGTCAGTAACACCGTTAACAGCCTCTTGCTTTCTTAGCCTGACCTCCACAACAATGGTAAAACTATGAATTTTGTGATTTCTTAGACCTCTCTATAATCTTGCTTCTTATCCCTGGCCCTTCTACAACACCAAAGATAATTAAATTGATGTTTCTCTTTTTCTTTAATAAATCCCGCCCTGCGGTAATCAGAGGAATTAAATAATTCAATATATGCCTTACTTAGGTATAATAAATATTTATTGAATTACATTGATTTAGCTATTTTAAATGGTACATGCTTTAAGAAATACTTGCCATTTATGCTAAGGGTATTTTCCAGATTTTTCACCTTTACCCTTTCCTATCTCAATTTGCCTAAAAATACAAGTGAGACAGTTCAGTGTCAGGCCACAGCAAAGCCAAGAACAAACAGTAAGTTCTGACACATCATTATTTTTCATCTGTCACTCTGAGACCTGCTATACCAAGCTGATTCTCTCATTATGATTGCTCTGCTGAAGAATTCTCTACTTATTCTCTACAGGAAATACTCTCTGCCCCACGATGCTGCAAGAAGCTCAAAGCTCAAAACTCTAATCTCCCCTCTCTTTCTACTCTGCAGTAATCATCACAATAATAAATAGACCAGAAAAATTTTAGCATATCATATATCTCACATAATATTACTATATTTTTTGATGTTACGGCACACGAATCAGTCATTAAACAAATAGTTATTGAATACCTGTTATTGGGGAGGTATTTTGCTAGATCTTGGACCAAAAGGTACAAAACATTCTCATGATATTTTTCAATATTTGATGTTTTGTGACAGGTTATTGTGGAATCTTCCCTTCGATGTGGAGCTATTCAAGCACTTATTATGTTATTAGTAAATAGGATTAATGAATGAAGGAAAGTACTAAGTGCTTATTATGTGGTAACGAGGTGGTACCGTGGATACAGTGACTGACCTAGAGTCAAGAAGACTCATCTTCCAGAATTCAAATCTCGTCTCAGATGCTTACTAGTTATGTGACCCTGGGCCAGTCACTTAACCCTGTTTACATCAGTTTCTTATCTGTAAAATGAGCTGGAAAAGGAAATGGCAAACTACGTCAGTACCTTTGCCAAGAAAATATCAAAGGAGGTCATGAAGACTTGTACATGACTGAAGAACGACCAAACAACAATACTATGTGCCAAGTACTTGGAATTAAAATCACAAGCAAAGACAGTCCTCACCTTGAAGGGCCTTATATCTGACTCAGGGAGACAATGACTCATGTTCTCTGGTAAGTGGGGATATAGAGGATCATACTGCCAGACCCTCTCCTTTAACAATGGCATAATTGATTTGATTTGAGAACTGCAGTGGGGAATCTAAAGTCTAATTGATTGCTTCCAGAACTGTGGGGGTGGGAGGGCATCTGAAGGGTGGACAGGGAAATGGTTTGCTTTTGACAATAAGGTTGCTGGAAAGAAGGGGATGGATGGAGAGTGGGGAAAGAAGTGAAGCTTGGTGATTTGGACTTTGCTAAATCAGTGTTCTGCTAGAGTAAGTTTTCATTAGGATAGTAGGGCCATAGGGCTGAAGCTTATACAAGGCGACAGGTAGGTTGTCAAGGAAGAGATGGGTAGAGAATAGGGAGTGAAGTGATTTAGGAGTTTCCTAAAATTACTCACTAAAGAATTGATAAAAACAGGCATCACAGAAACTGACACATGATATTGTGACTGTCCTTTGTACTGAAATTGTAGACTAAATAAATGAGGCTGAAAATGAGTAAAGCCTGAGTCTTAATTAGGTAGAACTGTGTGGATGAAACATAATTAAGAGAAAAATGAAAAAAAAATCTGTATGTGATTCTTTAGCAGAAGTAGAGGCATCTTATTAAAACCTTAGAGTTCTCAGTGACTCCTCCCTCTTTTGTCTTCTGTATTAAATCAGTGGCCAAGCTTTTGTAGTTTCTACCCTTAAACAGTATCTTCTTAGTTATGTTTGTGTCTGGCAATTTCTTAAGAAGCCATAGGAGGAACACTGGAATGGATACAAATAAGCCTATATTTCAGATAGAATATATTTATATTTTTGTGGGGGAAGGGTGAAAAATATTTAGATCTTGTAAGCTTGTGAACGTTTAAAAAATCAACATTTATGTTTTCAAGTTATTTTCAAGGATGCACAAAATGTTTTTGCATTTTATGGAAGAGATAAACATACTTATATAAAGAAATGGTTAGTGTGAATTTTAAGTGTTTAAAAAGATTCAGCAGTGACTGATGCACTAGATTAGTTTTTAACATGTGGCTCAATTCAACCCCAGCATGGTATTGACATGCCCAGTTGCTTGCTTTTCTGAGATTAAAGAAAAAGCATTATCTTTAGTATGCAAGTTCAATCACTTTAAACACTCAATGCCGTGGTCAGACTAGCAGGTGGTTGGCAGCCAGGAATAGAAAACAGATCTCATTAATGCATTGCATAGTTTATCTTATTTGAAATTTGGAGAGTTAGCATTGGCATACAAAATTATTTTAATCCCTCTCACCAAACAGTGGGATTATTATTGATAACACAGTTGATTTCTCTACAAAGACAAATGATACGTACAACCTGTTCTAATACCTTATTTTGGATAACAGAGTGTCATTTCAACCCAAAGAAAGTAGTTGAATAAAGGAATGTTGAGTGAACTTATTTTATGGAAAATATAATCATACCGTGAAAAATGAGAAAATTATTTTCTTGTTTTTCAATGTCTAAAGCATTTGAATATAATTTGATACTTTTCTACCATAGCTACCAATGTCTATTAACATTATCAGATATGTTAAGCTAGATAATATAATTATATTTTTCCTCAAAGGAGAGCCAGTGGGTCTTCTAAGTTAACATTATTTTCTTATGGCTGTTATACACAATTCTATTAGATAAACCCAAATGAAATCTACTTGGAAGGCCAGAAGCCTTCCAATATTTTAATGCTCCATGGACAATGGCTTATTTGCCTGTAGACAGAGATAAATCACAGGGTATGGAAGGAAATATCTGTATTTGGAATAGGAAAGAGGCATACAATGATGAAAAATGGAGAATTCAAAGCTTATAACTTACATACATTTTTAATATCATTTATGCTTACACTTCTTAACACTATCTTTAGATTTCTTTTTTTTTAGGTGTTATTGTCTTTTATTGGAGCTATTTAGTAGAAGAATCTAATCATTTCTATTAGAACTGAATTCTTGGTGTACTAAACATTCACTTTTAACATAATCCCATTTCCTATTCCTTTCTGATGGAGATGCTGCTCCCTTTTGAGGGGAAAAATGTTCTTTTTATTGAACATTTATGGCTAATTCACTAAAGAAAGAAAATGCAAACACTTGATCCTCATTATTCTCTTACAAGTTTACTAGAATGTGAATTTGCTGCCACAAACCAAATGTCAGATGTGATCATAAAATATTGGGAAAAAATCAAGTGACCCACTAAATCGCCATAATGAGGCAATGGTGATGCAAGGGGCCTGGGCTAGATTGCATTTTTAGAGAAGTCAGGTTGCAACTGAAACTCAGCAAGGACTAACTATTATTAATTCTATCCCTGTTTCAAGGTATAAAATGTGAAGTCTTGTCTAAGGTGAAACTTCTAAACATGAGAGAATGTGAATGAAGACTCCTCAATAAGTTTAGTTTTCTCAGTACAGAACTAGCTCTTTATGGAGTTCCACCATTTGAAAAATAGAACACACCATGTCCTCTAAGAATCCAATCTCAATTTCATAAGTAGTTCTGGCTCACCAGCTAGTTGCATTAAGTTCTGCCATCTTTAGGTGTCAGGTCTTGCTTGGTCCCCAGTAGAGTCTTCTTTTGCTTCATGAAATGTTTAACATTTTATTTATTTTCCCATAAAAGAAACATAGAAATGGAACTGTCCATCTCTTTGTCTCTGTCTTTCTGCACGTCTTTCTCTGTATCTGGATATCTGGGTATTTCTTTTTCTTTTCTTATCTCTCTGTCTCCTCCCTTTCCTTCTCTTCTCTCTTCTTTCTCTTTCCCTCTTCAGTAAAGTCATTAGGCAGGCATTGTGATATAGTGGTTAAAGCCAGGAATATATGTGCCAGACACTTGAAGTAAAAACATAATGAATGATCCCCCTTAAAGAGTTTATAATCTAACAATGGAGACAATAATTACAAAGAAAAAGTTTATACAGAAAAAAATCATAAAGAAAGATACAAATAAGTACAAAACATAATAGGTAGTTTGTGAGAGTGGGTGCTAGTAATTGAAGGGGACCAAGAGAGGTTTCATATAGCAGATAGTGCTTGAACTGTGTCTTGAAAGAAGGATTTTAAAAGGTAGAGGTAAGGAAAGAACACATTCCAAGGCACTGGGGAAGGACAGTGCAAAGGTATGGAGATTGAAGATGTATTTCCATGAGTGAGGAACAGGGAAAAAAATCAGTTTGACTAGTCTATACAGGGTGGGGGCAAATAAAATACTATTCAAAAGATAGGGCTGGATTGTGGATATCTTTAAAAATTAAATATAGGAGTTTATATTTTTTTCTTATAGACGATAGATAGTTACATTTATTGAGCAGGGGAATTACGTGGTCAGATCTTGGCTTAAGGTAAATCACATTGGCAGTAGTACAGAGACTGAACTTGGTGATCTCATCATCTCTATGCATATAATTCTGAGACCTGTTTATCTAGGCTTAACTTCTCTTCTGACCTCCAGTCTTATGTTTCCAACTATCTATTTGAATCTTAAACTACATGTCTCATGGACATCTGAAACTTAATGTGTCTAACACTGAATTCAACGTCTTTCCCTCAAAATCCTCCCTTCTTCCTAACTTCCCCTATAACTTTCCCACTATTCTTAAAACTTACTTCCCTCTACCTACTTTGGGATCCAATGACATTGACCTCCTTGCTGTTTCTTACAGAAGACATATTTTTTCTCCTGACTCTAGGCATTTTCTTTTTTATGTTATTAAAAATAATTTTAATTCTTACAAATAAAAAAATCTTAAATTAAAATTTTTAATTTAGAAAATATTTTTATTTATTTCATTAGATATTTCCCAATTACACATAATCTTTTTAAACTTAAAAATGAATTTCAAATTCTCTCCCTTCTCCCTGCCCCTCCCCTCTATTTGATAAGGTAAGCAATTTGGGATCAATTATACACATGGAGTCAATTAAAACATATTTCCATATTAGCCATGTTACAAAAGAAAACACAAACAAAATAGCAAAAACAAAGAAAGTTAATAAAAAGTATGTTTCTATCTGTATTCAGAGTTCATTATTTTTATCTCTGGAGCATTTTTCAGCATGGATGATTCGGAATTGTCTTGGATCATTGTTTTGATCAGAGTAGTCGAATCTTTCACAGTTGATCATCCTTATAATATAGTTGATACTGTGTACAGTGTTCTGGTTCTACTCACTTCAATTTACATGAATTCATATATGTCTTTTGAGGTTTTTTTCTGACACCGTTTTGATCATCATTTTTTTTTTAAGCAATTGGGGTTAAGTAACTGGCTCAAGGTTACATGGCCAGTTATTTCTGGGTGTGGTACTAAATATCAGAGCCCGGATTCGATCCCAGGTCATCCCGACTCTGGGGCCAGTGCTCTTACTGTGCCACCTGGCCACCCCTTCATCATTTCTTATAGCACAATAGTATTTCATCACAATGATATATGACAATTTGTTCAACTATTTGACAGTTGATGGAAATCCCCTTAATTTGCAATTCTTTCCAACCACAAAAAGAGCTGCTATAAATATTTTTGTACAAATAGGTTCTTTCCTATTTTCTTTGTTCTCTTTGGGTTAGAGATCAAGTATTGGTATTGCTGGGTCAAAGGGCATGTACAGTTTTATAGCTCTTTGGGAATAGTTCTGAATTGTCCTCCAAATGGTTGTGACGGAATCCTAATAAAGCTTTCCCCAGCCCAAAAATTCTAAATTTCTTACAGGCCCCACTGAACAACAGGCCCACTGCCCCTACTTAGCCTCTCCCCACCCCTGACTCAATATTCTAACTTCTTCTATATGCCTCACTGCTCACCAGAGCAACAGGAGTGTGAAGGAACTCATATTTCTC
This sequence comes from Petaurus breviceps papuanus, assembly GCF_028583685.1. Lineage (NCBI taxonomy): Eukaryota > Metazoa > Chordata > Mammalia > Diprotodontia > Petauridae > Petaurus > Petaurus breviceps. The sequence continues at coordinate 6,249,739 of NW_027186304.1, read as the reverse complement.
ACAGAAACAGCAGGTGTGTCCATGCATTCAACTACAGCCACATCCATCTAGTCTCAGACAGGACCACAGTATTCAGCCAATCAGAAAGTAGCACCACCAGGATGCCCAAGCAGAATGTGGACCCCAAAACAATAGAATGGATTTTCCCTAAGTAGGCATCTGTACAGTAATAGCAAAAGAAGCTGTCCTTTAGGTGAATTTATGATGTAGAGAGGCTTATTATAATATCATTATCATACATGCATATCCCCACAAATGAGTTTTTCTATATGCATTGTGGATAATCACATGCACAGTTCCACTGAGTCTGGGACCCCTCCCCTGTTACCTAATCCCTTAATAAACACCTCCTGCCTTTTTAATATTTATAATTTCCCTTATGCATATGCATCTTTACCCCATAAATATCTTTTTTTCCCCTGAAGTTGCTGGTTCCTCTTGGAACTTAACTCAGTTCATGAGAGGCATCAATCTCAATAAATGCCCATACTTGGATCATGAAACTACAATAGTTGGACATGCTCACACATTCACCAAAAGCACATTAGTGCCCCAATTTTTCCATATCCACTCCAACTCTATTCTTTTGTATCTAGAAGTAATACTGTTCCTCAGGGTACCTGATTTCTTTCTTTCTTTCTTCCTTTCTTCCTTCCT